>NC_052532.1:78817061-78971135 GCF_016699485.2 Gallus gallus
TGTATATCAGATATTTTGGCAAAGATGAGGCTACATGTCTCAGTGTGCCAGACTGTAATTTTAAGCTACTCCAACCTCAATTTTTTGTTTGCTTTCTTTGTTTGCTTCTTTCTTTCTTTCTTTTTCTTTTTTTAGCAAGTCTTACTTTTCCCCCTTAAAGTGAGATGGTTGTCTCATGTAGTGTTTTATGAAGTTCTTTTCATCTGCTTTCCTTTGTAACATATTCCATATGTTTACTATCTTCTCTTTTTGTTGTTCAGTAGCCTAGAGCATTTTTCTCACCAAAAGCTGCATGGTTATTTTCCCAGGAAACATCATTGTTCCAAAAAATGTTATAGAAACAAATAAAACACATTTCCAAAATGGTACTGCCAAATAGCAAAATACAAAATGGTCATTATTTTTGATGACAAAGATACTGAAAGGAAAAAGAAGTTGTTTAAAAATAACCAATTCTTGAATAGTTTTGTGGGAGGATGTTCAATTAAATGGAATGTAGTTTTCCAGTGAGCCTGTTTAGTCTTGGATTGAAACTATGAGTTCAATTTTTTTTTTTTTTTCATTCCACATTTTTTTCATCTATATTTTGTTCTCCATTCCTGGCATTGCAATGATGTTTGTTACTATTTATATTTCATGTTGAGGGTCTTTTAAAATCTGTTTGTAAAGCTTTACAAGAATGCCAGATGTTATGTTGGAAGCTCAAAGACCAAAATCAGATCATAAATCATGACATACCATACACAAAAAAGCCAGTTGCATCACTCTTTAGCACTTCCTTTATTGGCTTTCCTTTTCTCTCCCTTTTTAACTCACAGCAGGTAGAACTGCAGTGTCTTACCTGGTATGTTTACTTTGCAGACTCAGAACAGAGCACTGGGTCAGACACAGAGGTGTTGGCAGAAAGAACATCTTGCTCTTTTGGCTCCCATTCTGACCTTACATCTGGTGGATCGGGTCCTCAGCCTCCTCCACCTTCATCCATGGAAGAGATCCAAGTAGAACTGCAGTGTGCTGACCTCTGGAAAAGATTTCATGACATTGGGACAGAGATGATCATCACGAAAGCAGGCAGGTAAGATATCTCTGGCTTTCTGTGTAGTTAAAAAAGAAAAATCAGAACAAAACAAATAAATAACTGTTTTCTTTCATGAAAAGCCCATAAATAAATATCTGAGGGAAGAAATGTAAATGATTTTCACAGATGTATATCCTACCAGCTTTATGAAGTTCGATAAAGTGATTCCATATTTCTGCCTGAATCAGTGGCTCCAAAGGGTAAATGACAATTGTAGGAAGCAGTTGAAAGCAGTCCTTCCTAAAAGCAAATAAATAAAGAAATGATCCTTTTGTTCCTGGCTGCACTAAATTTGAGACAAGTTATGAATTTTGGGATGAGCCAGTAGAGTTTCCTTTCAAGTTCTGTTAGCACTTCATGACCCAGCTGATTTAATCTTATACACAGCCTAGTTTAAACTCACCTCATTCTAATGATTTCTTGTATTAACAAAGAGCAGGTTTAGTGTTTACCTCTGCTATTGCAAATGATCTCATGTCAGCTGTAGCTAGGAAGAGTCACTAATAGTCAGATGAAAAAAAAAAAACAACCAACAACACTGAAGCTCACTCTGCCTTCCTGTTCTTTGAGTGTCTCATTGCTGTCTATTATTAAAACAATGGTTAGAAATCTGTTCACCAAAGCACAACCTGAAATTAGGTGCAAATCTCTAGATATCACAAGGTACTAAATATTCTAAATTTTTAGACATGCTTGTGGTAATATAATTTTCCTTTCCTCCACTTAACGGTATTTTAATTGCGATTAATAAAGCTGTTAAGAAAATCAGCACCATGGACAGGGTTGTTCAACGGGAACGAACCGCGCGGCTGTCGCAAGAGCTGTTCTGCCCGTACTGCAGAAACGTGGAGGGCAAATTTTCCATAACTTTTTCCCTCCATCCTCCCCCCATTTTTTTTCCTTCTTCTTCTTCTTCTTCTTCTTTTTTTTTTTTTTCTTGAAGGGTGGGGAAGGAGTTCACTCTTTTATGATAAATGGAGGGGATAGGCTTAACAGCAGCACAGCAAAATGAGCAGGGCTTGTTGATAAGATCACATTTCTGTACAAAGTAGTTGACCTCCCTGGGATCTTAAAAAACTGCATGGTAATTACAGCGTCTTTAAAAAAAAAATACTCAAAAAGTTGCAACATCAAAGCCACTGTAATTCTACAAATTCTACTAAAAATTCTAATTTACAAAAAAAAAAAAAAAAAAAGAGGAATCAGCTATCAGAGGTGTTAAGAAAGGCAGAAACACTAACTTTATTTAAGTAGCTCAAAATAATATGTATTTTGACATTTTTTTTTAACAGAATAGATGCAGGAAAGCCTGTAAGATGTGTAAGAAATATTTCTCAGATTCAGTATGTGGTTTTCTGTAAAACCATTAATGGCTTTCTCAAGTGGCAAGTAAGAGAATATTTGCAAGCTCCAGTCTTGACAATTTTTCCACTAACAAAAACTGATGCACCACGATGCAAAGCTTAACATACCAAGCAAACCATGTATTCTTTACAATTTTAAGTCATATCCTTTGTCCTTGAAAGAAGATGTTTATTATTTCTTTAGTCTTCATGGTCATCAAGCTCATGACTGACTATACCCACAAAATCTATGTGTGGTAGGACAGTTCTGCCAAGACTGACAATGTGCTCCATGAACTTCAGACTAGTATGGGGCCTAGCAATGTCATGTTACAAGAAGATTGTCTTCTTTTCTGGCCTGACTCTGGAAGTTTGACCTTTCGGCTTTGTCAGTGGCACAATATAGCGGCCAGAGTTGATGGATTTCAGGATATCCAGAAGGCTCACCCTTTTCCTAACCCGAAAGACGGTGCACATCACTTTGCCCACTGAAGGCTGCATCTTGAACTATTTCTTCCATGGGGAATTCACATGTTGCCACTCCGTGGACTGCCATTTTTACTCTAGCTTGTAGTTGTGATGCCACATCTTGTCACAGGTAGTGATGTGATCCAGAAAAACTGCCACCTTCAGCCTCACAGTGAGTGGTTCAATAGAGACTAACATATTTGCATATGATGTTCTTTCTGTTCCTGTGTGAGCATTCACGGGACCCACTTGCCAGAAACTTTGTTATATTCCAACACTGCCACCATCATTTCCAATGCATTGAAACAGATATTCAGCTCTATACACAGTTCCCTGACTGTATTCTGCTGATCAGTGGGGATGAGCTGATTGAGACACTCTTCATTTTGTGGTGTGACAGCTGTGTGTGGCTGTTAAGAGCACAGCTTGTCTTTCTTATCACCATCACCACAGATGAAACACACCACTCACTGCCTGACTCTGCTCACATTCTCTGTTTTGTCTCCATGAGCAATCAGAAAACACTGATGAATGTCAGTGGGTACATTTTTTTTTTTAATTTTTATTTTTTCTGCATGGAGGAATTCAGTGACTCATCTTTGCTTCATCTTCATTTCCATGTCAGACACCATTTTGTCAGACTGCATCTTGGCCACCATCTGTCACACAGCAACAAAATGTAATGAGATATTGGCACAGAAGTCCAACATATACTACCACATCAGAACCTTCTCCTTTGACACCATGGGTCAACATAATAAAATAGGAGGCATTGCTTTCACAGCAGTCTTCATGTGTAGCTACTAAACATACATGTCTTTACCATTTATTGTTTGTTATCTCCAGTGGTAATATTAACAGTATTGGAGGAGATTCTTTCTTTCTGCTGACTACATTTTAAATTTAACTATTGCAAAGCATAAGGAACATCTGGCCAATTTATTTATCTAGGACATCTGTTTATTGGGACAGTTCTTACAGATTTGAAGAAATGTACTAGTTAAATGTTTAATATTTTTGATTAATCATTCCCTTTTTCAGAGAGGATGTGCCTGTGATAGATGAGATCTGAATTCTATCTCTTCACATGGGTTCCATGATACATTGTGCATCCCATAGATTAGATAGCATGATTTCTGACAAAGAGAGACATGAATTGTTATTATCTTCTGAGGATTTCCTATTATGTATTGAAATGTTGAGAGATGTGCATCTTCCTTCTCCAGGGAAGACTGTTCTCCTTTTTGTCAGTTTCCCTCTAGAAACCCCATTTCAGTCCTGCAAGGCCTTCTTGTTTTGAAAGCCCTTATAATTGCAGACTCGGTTGCCTATAAGTACAGCAGCTCCTTCATTTTCTATGACTGGTAAGACATTGCTTGGCTCCTGCCTGTTTTCACTAAGTCTTTTTGCTGTTACTGATTACTGCTAGTTTCTAGCCTCCATTCTCATTTCAAACATGTTTCTGGAACTATACCCTGCTTACATCAGGCCTACTACATTTTCTAACTTTTAAACTCCACTTCCACTCACATTTAAATGTGCTTTGTCTTCTTTTCTTTCTTGAAGTTGTATTTATACATGCTTATTTTTTGATCTGTTTCCACAAACTGACTACAGTCCTCTTAGAATTTCCCCTTCTTTCTTTCTACCAGAATATTGCTTTTCAGACTTAATAAGATTCTTATAACAAGAGTCCTTTGTTCTTTTTGCAAAAGATGCAAATGGCTTTCTGTCAGCTGCAGTGCATTCAAATCTACAATCTTTTTTATCTCCTTTTGGTTTGAAAGGGAGCTTTAAAGTCTACAAAATAAAATAAACTCACCTTAAGCCCCAAATCATCCTGGTTTTAAGCAACTGTTCCTAAATATGTACTTTACTTTTTTTCTCTACTCTCTTTCACTATGTATGCATGTATACTAGTAATATCAGCACAGGAATCTGAATTCTTCTCCATATTTCCTAGCTAAAGACCATGGTAATCTGAGCTGCAGGGTTAGCAGTTGCACACTGCATAGAAGTGCTGCCCAAATGGGAAAGCAATGAGCAATTATTACTGGAGGAATGCACATTTACTATAGTGAGTGTTTTGAGTCCTGCCGTAGGAGGGAAACATTACGTACAGCTCATGGGGGTGATTACACAAGGGCAACCAAGTACAACAAGCACAACTGGAGGATGTTCCTCCAGGGATACAGATTCTATCTTTAGCAAATTTAGGATTTCTTCTCAGAAATGAGGGTAACAATCACAGGAGTCTTATCATAGCTACCATATTCATACTAAGGGATGTCTCAAACCTGGGTACTCATGCTAGGCTCTGTAATAAGAGCAGAATTAAAAAACAGAAGTGGATGCAAGAGGTGGCCTTCTTCCTCTGTGCCTCCTGATAAGTTAAGTGGTATTCTGACTGGATTTTCTTTGCATTGTTGAGTTGTATGAAACACATACTTGGGGCTGTTTACATTATCAAATGATTGTTCTGTTTCCAGTGAAAGGAAGCAAGAGTCCCATGGTGCTCTTCAGTTAAAGGCAGCAGGAGGGATTTAGTTGTGGAATTCTGATGAAGCATTCATGTATTTCCTTCCTGTCCCTCACTTTAACTCCTCACAAGTTTGTATTTACAAACAAATATACATTTGGCACCAGTCTTAAAAGACAAAGAATTATGAGGTATAAAATAGCTATAAATTCAGGTTACCTTGTAGAGTTCTGCACGTTGTAAATGCTATGAACACCTAATCTGCACATCTTAATCAGTCAGAATATTTTGCAGTTAATCAGATTTGTTATGAATGGGAAGTGACTGATCTCTCTGTTACTGCCTGTAAGATTGTACTAAAAACAAATGGTCTTTTGCTGCAGTTGAAGAACACATATTTTCATTTCAGGGTTTACATTTAGCAGATGTCACCCTTAAGCAAATTTAATCCCACTGAAGTTAATTTTTATTTTATTTAAGCAGTGTATGAAAACTACGATGAATTTTGTCAGTTCTTTTAAACTATCATGTGACCTCAGTTCACTAAGCTATCTGTGCAGGAGTATTTTGAGTGTTTCGAACAACTCCAAGGAATTGCACTTGTGTTTTGAGATAATCTGCCAGGTACCTCTTAATTTCTTATCCCCTATGTGAAGTGCCCATGCAAAAACTTCACAAAAAGAGCACAGGGACTTAGACCATGATCCACCTGAGTCCCTCAGTCACTACTGTTTATTTCTGCTTTTTCCATTTTCCCCTTACCAGGGATGATGTAGCAATGCTGCTGGAGATCTGCTGTGATAGTTCCAGACCACATCCTTATGTCAAAAAAAACCCAAGTTATTTTTATACCCACAGAAAATCGTAACAGTAATATTTTACAAAACTTCAAAAATATACTTAGACCTTACAGAAAGCAGTGGGTTCAGTCAAGCTTTCTCCAGTAGAGATTAGCCTCTAAGCCTGTTGAATGGTCTGTGGTAATCTTTTACAAGGTATTTCATAAGCAAACAACCCCATAAGCTATATTGCAACCTTACACGGGGTTGCAGTGTTGGAGGGAGTTGCTGGGAACACACAGCATTCAGTTTTCCCAATGTAGTGTGCAGACTTAGACCCAAAGAGACTCAGATTTAATCCTGGATTTCTCATCAACCTTCTGAAACATGACCCACCTCTTAAGCTACTCCCAAGCCACCTCTATCCAATTAAGGAGAGTGGATTCGTAAAATGCCACATTCTGTACTCATTTGGTTTGGCAGATTTAACGAGCCATTGTGGTAGAAACAAGGTAATGCCCTCAAGACACTGAAGACTATCCATTATTTCTTTTTCTCCCCCTTAACTGTTTAGCTAGCAAACTAATACCATCAGCTGCACAAATCTACTTTCTCCTTGAAGGGTTTCTGCAGGCAATTTTTCTGACACTTTTACGTCTCTCATAACTCTAGCTGTGTGCTGGCAGCTGTGGGGTGATGTTCTCCCCACCTCTGCAGTGAAAGCCCTTTTTCTAGGCAGCTTTAATTACTAATATATCAGAACTTTGCCTCTCAATGGCCTGAAATGGAAAAGCTGTGGGCAGGGTGGATGCTGAGCATTGAGCTCTTCCTTCCCACTCTCTTCTCTCACCCTCTTCTCTTGAAGTGTATATATGTAGTGCGGATGGGAAAGAATGAAATAATTTCTCACAGTCACAGTACAGTTTTTGAGAGGCATGTTTGGAGATGTTCACAAACATTCCCATTTTTCCCTCCTCCAGGCTCTATTGTTAATACTTCAAGAAATAAAAATATTGGGTGGAGATGTAAATTTTCTCAGACATTTCACTACTCTTCACTAAACAGAAGACAAAATGTCACGGTGGTTTCTAAGGAGGCCTCTGGAAACAGTAGGGAAAGATTTATTTTATACATTTTTTTATAATTCTGTCATCATCATTTTAATACTATTTATTTCTCCTTTAATATCCTCCTTCCATCCAACCTACTCTCATTCCAGTAGAGACATCTACCCATCAGAGGATCAGCATGTAATTACACATCAGTATTCAGTATTCTCAGTTTCTCTCAACAAAGATCTGTATCTTCCGGGCAAAAGTAGTACAATTGAATAATACTTTCTTGTGGGATCTCAGCTAAAGGTTTGTTCTACACGCCTCCAGAACAGTGACTAGTACCCAGCACAGCTCTTCTGTGCTCAGACAAAAGAAGAAAGGCCAGGAATTAATTTTTGTTGTAGAAGCTTCATAACTTACCTATTGGAAGAAAAAATTTAAAACATAATAGGATTAAACATCACATAAATTATGACATTTACAAAAAGGTTTTCAAAAAATACTCTTTGGACTTCAGGAAAGCCATAGTGATACTGCCAGTGTTCCTGTTAATTCTGGAATATAGGCCTAATAAGCAAATTCAATTAAGGCACGTTTTTCTTAAGTGTCTATAAACATAAAGGCAAGAGACTCTTCTGTGATGATGGTTTTGCTTTAGATATTATTCCAGTACAATTAAAATCCATATTGAAATGTAATTTTCTCAAAAGTAAGCATTTGGTGTGACATGAGACCATAGTGCTAGATGGAAAAACAAACAATCAAAACAAACAAACAAACAAACAAACCCAGAATATATATACTGTCCATATCTATAATGAAGCACCAAGAGAGGAGCCTGGACTTGAGGGACAATTTGTGTGGAGGGCTGACTACCAGGAGTCAGAAATAGAAAGTGCTTGACTGAATGCGCCTTACTTTCACTGACAGGTTTTTATCCAGCTATTCCTTTTCTTAAATGGAAAACAAACAAAACAAAAAACAAACAAACAAACAAAAAACAAACCACCACCAACAAAAAACCTCTAACAGAGATGATTCAAACCACTGCCAGAGCAATCTTTGCTATCCATACCAAATCCAGATGTGTCATGCCAAGAAGTGGGCTTTGTAAAGTGGCATGATCCTGGTGTCAGTGACAGATCAAAGAGCTCATTCAGCTTCCTTATTCACCATTTCCTCCCTTGCTTCTACCCTTCTTTTCCTAGGAGAATGTTTCCAGCCATGAGGGTGAAAATCACAGGTTTGGATCCACACCAGCAGTATTATATTGCTATGGACATTGTACCTGTGGATAACAAGAGATACAGGTAAGCTTTTTAGGCATAGAGACAGGAATATTTTGTGATAGATCAGGGTCAGTAAAAGCCCAGGAAAGGCAACAGTGTATAATATGCCATTATACACTATTGTAAAAGTATACTGGAGGAGACTCTGTTGGTTTAAGACTTCTGTTGAGTTGACCAGAATTGTAAGACAAAAACTGAAAGGTTTAATATACTTCCTTGCACATTTGATTTGAGATCTGAGATGGATAGACCACTCAGTGGATAAGAAATTGGTCTCACTCAAATAATTGCAGTCAACAGCTTGATGTTCAGGTGGAGATCAGTGACAAATGATATACCTCAGGGGTTGGTATTGGGACTGGCTCTATTTAATATCATTATCAGTAACATGGACAGTGGGATTGAGTGAACCCTAAGCACTGTACTTTTTGGTACAGTCAACATTCAGGAGGGAAGGGATGCCATCTATAGGGAATTTGGCAGGCTTGAGAAGTGGGTCTGTGCACACATTCCAGAAGTTCAACAAGGACAAGTGCAAGATCCTGAACCTGGACTGGGACAATCTGAAGCACACATACAGGCTGGACAGAGAATGAATTGAGAGCATCCCTGAGGAGAAGGACCTTGGGGTATTGGTTGCTGGAAAACTCAACCCCAGCTGGCAATGTGCACTTGTAGCCCAGAAAGCCAATCATCCTGGCCTGCATCAAAAGAATCATGGGGAACGGGGTGAGAGAGGTATTCTGCCCTTCTACTCTACTCTCCTGAGACTCCACCTGCAGTATTGTGCTCAGCTGTGGGCCATGCAGCATAAGAAGGATATGGAACTATTGAAGCAAGATCAGAAGAGGGCCCAGAGGTTGATCAGAGGGATGGAGCACGTCTCATGAGAGACTGAGGGAGCTGGGTTGTTCAGTCTAGAGAAGAGAAGGCTCCAAGGACACCTTTATAGTGACATAACAGTACCTAAAGAAGGACTACAGGAAAGCTGGGAGGGACTCTTTAGTAGGTAGTGAAGCAATAGGAAAATTGGTAATGGTTTTAAACTAGAAGAGTGAAGATTTATATTAGATATTAGAAATAAATTCTTTACTGTGTGGGTGCTGAGGCACTCAAACAGATTGCATAGGGAAGCTGTAGATGCCCCATCCCTGAAAGTGTTCAAGGCCAGGTTGGATGGGTCTTTGGGCAACCTGGTCCCTGCTCATGGCAGTAGGGTTAGAACTGGATGTTCTTTCAGGCCCCTTCCAACTAAAACAATTTTTAAATTTTATTATCTTGCCCTACAGTTTTGAATAGCAGTGACCAATTGTTTGGTCTCTAGCATGCATTTCAGAATACATGTTATTAACAACCACTCTCTGAGGGACATAGTAATTGGAGTCTGGAGCTTCTAAAGCTACCTCAGCAAAGAAGGAATGGGAAACTAGACATTGAACAGAGAAGGACATCTCTAGTCTAGCCTGAGCTGAGTGGAGTCATTTTTAGTATTTACTATCCAGTACAGCACAAACATAGACCTAAAGCACTGGACTGCTGAGAAAACTGATGAATCTCCACCACTGATGACTAGATTTCTCTGTTATTAATGGTCTTTACACCCTAAAAAAGTACTCTAGAAAACGCATGGTGCTCTGCATCACAGAATACGACCCAGACAGAAATGATTTATCTATACTCCTAAGACCCTTGAGAGCAACTCTTTTCCCAAAATAGTCTTGAGCACTCCATATTTCAAGGATTCAAGAACTCTTCTTCAAATACTAAATATTACATTTTTCTCTCAGATCATGCAAAGCATTTCTCAGGAAAGTAATTTTTTGGAAGCATCAAGATAGTTTCCTAGACCCAGTCAGTTACTTTGCCTCTTTCCTTCAATGTAGTTCTGAGAGTATTTAACTGAAAAATTAGTAGATTGTCTTATATTCTGTTTCTGCCCTTGCCAGCTTATGCGGACACATAGAATAAACTAGTGCCGAAAGGAATGAATTTTCTTTTCCATTTCTTTTAAAAATACAGGAAATGAATCACTGTAAGTAGGTAAGGACTGAAATAGCTTCACAGAGCTGAGTAGAGACCCAAGGAAGGGCAGTGCAGGGAAGAGTTAAGAGGTGTTAGCAGGACTGTTTGTGAAATATTTTAGGCTGCAGGAACCTCAGAACACAAAGAAAGAGCTAGGAAGAGCTATAGGAGAGTAATTTTTGACATACACAACGGTTAGGTCAGGAACAGAGAAGATAATTTAATTTTTTTCCTCTAATCCTGACATGGGTTATACTAAACGGAATTTCCTATTTCACTGTATTTTAAATGAGAAATTATTATTTTTTTAATCAGTTGTTCTGGTGGTATCCACCGAATTTTGGCCTTTTTGGATGAATACGTTTTGTACAGTCTGGTATGTCAGTCAATGCAGATTTCCAGAGATCACAGATCATTTATCAATATTCAAAACCCACCTGGATGTGTTCCTGTGTGATCTAATCTAGGTGTTACTGTTCTGGCACTGGGACTGGACTAGGTGATCTTTCAAGGTCCATTCCAATCCCTGACATTCTGTAATTCTGTGATTTTCAGAGAGAGTCTTATTTACTATTTTCTGCCCTCCTACTCTGGCTCACAGAGGGTTAAGGAGTTAAGGAGGCACATGTGGCAGAGTTTTACAGGGAAAATAACTGTGAAGGTGGTTTTAATAAGGAATCAAGTCCGAACAAGTGGCTCAGAGGTAATCTGGCTTTCATTTAGAAGGTAGGAGGTTGCAATAAAGCACATTCTCCCCTGACTGCAAATGAGTGCTTGGAGTGTATGCGGTAGGGTGGCAGGAGAGGGAGAACTCTGGAAATGTTCCTCCATTGACTGAGTGACAATTTTTCTTAGCCATCATCTCTTCCTCTTTCAGGTATGTGTATCACAGCTCCAAATGGATGGTGGCTGGCAATGCCGACTCTCCAGTGCCCCCAAGGGTTTACATCCACCCGGACTCATTGGCTTCTGGAGACACTTGGATGAGGCAGGTGGTCAGTTTTGACAAGCTCAAGCTGACCAACAATGAACTTGATGATCAAGGACATGTAAGTTAGAAGCTAATCTTAGTTCATACTTTCCCAGCCTTGCTCATCAGAATCAGAAGAGTGATGCTGTTGCTCTAATGCTCCCCTGTCCTGGTGGCCACACGTGTAGACACTTCCCATGGTTGTGGAGATTTTTTTCCCTACTTCAGTGCTTTTCTTCAAATGGTTCTTACCCCTTTAAAGCAACAAACCCATTTCTCTTCCAAACAGTCCAGTTTGACAGGCCAACCAATGTTTGTATTGTATGCACCTGTAAGACAAGAGTAACTCTATCTGTATTAGCCCTCACTTCATCCCCGTGCCCTTGTACCTGTGGATGTAGTGCAGAATTTGTAGGAAAAAAAAAAATTCCTCCTCTTTTTTTCTGCTTCAGATAATTTTACATTCAATGCATAAGTACCAGCCTCGTGTTCATGTCATCCGCAAGGATTTCAGCAGTGATCTTTCTCCAACAAAGCCAGTTCCCTCAGGAGATGGGGTGAAAACCTTCAACTTCCCTGAGACTGTCTTCACCACAGTGACAGCCTACCAGAATCAACAGGTAAAGCTCTGTGCCTTCAAGCTTCTTTTAGGTGTGGTGTTCATAAAAACATTGGCATGCTTTTTGTGTTTGTGAGTCATTAACTTCTCCAAGAAATACGGCTAAATAAGTATGTCCAGTTTACAATCCCACTGTACTTTTCTGCACAGAAATGAAATGTTTGCTGTGAGGTAGTCAATAGACATGAGATATCTACCCAGACAACAGTCTTGGAGATAAGACACCTTTCATTTTTACTGTAAAATAACTAGATGAGATCAAACACAGAGGTATGTATTTTGTTCACTTTTCTTTGCCACCTTGTGGTTCAAACACAATGTCCTGTCCACACTGCAATTTTGAAGCAGTACAACCACTTCAGATCCATTATCTCACTGTATTTTACATATCAATGTAGAAAACTGTATTTTTCATATCAGTGAGGGTAGAAGCTATAAAGAAAAGGAACATCAGCAGTTTGCTGACAAAAGAAGCCTATGAGTATGAGCAACAGCAGTCTATTTGTTGCACACTAAATAAAATTCTCATGCATAATTTACATCTGATTCTGATCCTGTAATTTCCACAGTAGAGAATTACTAGTGAATCCAGATATAAGGAAAATGTATTGTTGCAGTGGGATTCTTTATGCAGAAGCATTGACTAAGGAGCTTTGTGACAGATCTGCCCTTTTTCTTGAATTAGACTTCTTGGCACCCAAAACTATAAATTCAGTTCACACTAGTATTTGATTACGGAATTCCATATCTTCTCAAAATATAAGATATCTTCAAAAGGAAAACAATTATTAGGAAAATATGAGCATTTGAAGAAAATACACATTTGAGGCTATAGCAAATAATGCAGTTTTTGAAAGGGCTGGCCTGTGGATTCCACAAGTTTGCTGTCTTTTCTCCTTCATTGGTCTCTTGAAATGCAGTGTCCAAGCCTTTGAAGGAGGAGGTTGTCTGCTTCATTGCTTCTGCAGGCATGGTCACTGTACATGCTGAGAGCTCTTTTTATGCATCCATTCTCTCTGTACTCTTCTCATGTGTTGCTTATTTGCCAGCCACTTCTGCCTCAGTCATTCCCCCAGTCTTCTCACCACCTCTGCCATGCTTTAGGATCTGCATGTTCATCTTGTTCATGTACACGTACTCTTTATCTTATTCTCAGATGAGATGTGCACAATGTTTCCTATTCCTGCCATATTCCTCCTTGGGGGGGATGGGGGGAAGGAAGGGGTTTGTTGTGATGGCATTAAAAATTCAATGTAAGGTAATTTTTTCCCACCAGGCCAAACAAAATCTCAGTTGATGAAGCTTTTTGCTATGTAAATGATGAGATTTGAGTGAGTTTGAGAGGACAAAAAATGAGATTTCAGATTTGAGTTTGAGAGGACAAGGAACCGTCACAGGATGGAATGACAGCACAAGCCACGTTAGAAGAAAAATAATCTGTTATAAAGCCTGTTGGGAGAATAATTTACACAATTTTCTTCCATTAATTCCAGAGGAGGCTTGAATCAGAAATGGTAAGGCAAACATCTCTCTGTGCTGCCATCTGAGCTTCTGGAAAGCAACCTCATGAACTCATTGGACAACAGTGTACTAAGTACTCTTGGACAGAGCCATTTAAATCAGGGCAGCTTGTCATAATCAGCCAGTGAATTTTTACAGTTTTTGTTTTGTAACATATAAGAGCAGTGCTCCCATGACCACTTCTACCTATTCCTAAATTTTTCTCAGTCCGATCCCCTCAAATTGGCTTCAGTCAGGATCCAAAATGGAATAGAATATTCCAACAGAGAAAAAAACCAAACATTACACTGCCATGGTGGATTCGCTACCACTGTAGCATGTGTAATTTTCTACTCTTCCTCTCCCACCCCTATATTTGTACTCAATAAACTTTTAATTGAAGAACAAACACAGAAAGTAGATAGAGAAAGGAGAAGAAATGACAGGTTTGCAAAGGTTGTCATTTTTTCTTCTGATGATCAGATATATAAGACACAATTTGCAGAAAGGAAAGGAAGGAACTCTGTATGCCACCTTACTGTAAAAAAAGCACTGAAATTTCTTTCCATCATCTCTGAATTCCAAACATTTGTGTTTTCTTTTTTTCCAAAACATTTTTGGGGTATTTTTGTAGCATCAGTAAAGGAGATTCTGGTGGGACGAAAAAGCTTTTTTATTAAAAAAAATTTAAATCCACTGAATCCACTCACTTGCCCTCCAGTGGCAGTAAAACTTTGCCTTAGTGGGAGAAGCGTCTCTGGAAACAGTTGTAAAATGTTAGCCAAGCCACCACAGGGATTCCCTCTACTGTAACTCCATACTCCACAGAACATTTCTGTCTCTGTACACACAAGTCCCAGGACAGCTGCAAAGCCAGCCTAGCGGAAATTAAGTTCACAAATTAAGCTTCTGCAAAAATAGGAACTGCATTCCATATCTGAAGCTAATATCCAGAAGTAAGGGCTTGATTCTGACAGAAGAAAGACACCTGCAAGTCCACTTTAGTTCAGTCTATATTAAATTAGTCCCTTTCGAGTAGTTTCAGCAAAAACACCTCAAATTCAGCTGGATCTGGAGGTCTTAGTTCTTTTTCAGAGCCTGTGTGTATGGGGCAAGGTGAGGTTGACCCAGGGAAGCTCTTGTGTTGTACCATGTTAGTGAACATGATACCACAGAATGCAAAGTTGGTATCTCAATATTATTATCCATTCTTGACAACACAGAATTTCTGTTGGAAAGTAAGAAAGAAAGAAAGAAAGAAAGAAAGAAAGAAAAAGAGAAAGAGAAAGAGAGAGAGAGAGAGAGAGAAAGCAAGCAAGCAAGCAAGCAAGAAAGAGAGAAAGCTGGAAGGAACGTACCTCAAAAAGCACTGTCCAGCTATCTTCTTTGTTAATAGAAGGGGAAAAAAAAATGGTTTCCACCACAGCAATTCCTTGAAGGCCACCCAGATGCTGAGCAGCACAGCAGCTGTGCATGTGATCAGGTGGCCAGCTGCTGTCTTTAGGAGACTGTAGGCTGCACTTTTCCTGGCCTTTTCTCCTCAGCATTGCTTGAAGGCCCATGAGTGCATCCAGCTGTTGGGAACTGGGATTGTTGGGGCAGGGATTCCCCTAGTGCCAGCCAAATGCAAATGGTGTGCCTGCTTCCTGAAATGTGGGGCCATCGATGGGCTGTAGGTCCTAGGGTTTCTCCTCTGGAATAGCTTCTTGTCTCCAGTGCTGTGCTCAGCAAATATTCAGAGATAAACAGCAAAGGTAGGTTTGCTGGTGCTGAACCACTTGTTTGCTAAACTGATAGTCTACTTATAGATAACGAAGGGTGACTTTAACATAAATCTGTGGCAAAACATACCAAAGGTAATCGTACAGGTGTCTTGGGAAAGAAGTGGCAATCACCCATAATTTTAATTTGTTGAAAGAATAATATTTTTTGAGGAGATGCACTAATTCTCTTATTCTTCTTTCGTAGATCACCAGATTAAAAATTGACAGAAACCCTTTTGCTAAAGGCTTCAGAGATTCTGGGAGAAACAGGTAAGGGGAGATTGACTGTGAGTCCAAACTGATTGCTCTCCTTGATGAGTGCACAGGGCATGTACCTAAGAACCAAGGCAACATTTTCCAACACTACCTCAGTTTTTCAAGAACAGTTTGCCTTAGACTGGTTCTTAGAGGATCCAGAAGACTGTTTTACTTTGCCTAAGCAGACAGAGCAATGATGGTTTCCTTAGAAAATACATTCCAGGCCAGACAGTTGGACTGACCTGTTTCTTTTCAAAAGCTTCCTCCAGTGCTGCTCTTCTTTCTGCCTGAAATTAGAGGGAAGCTTTGATCTTGCAGTCCCCAAACCCAAGCCCAGGAGAGGGTTTTGGGTACTATTAGACCTGTCAAGACAGCATCACTTTCCTGATATACATTTTTTTTTCTGCGACTGTGTATTTTTGCTGTTGGATCTTTTATTAAATAGTCACTTTTATGCCTGTATCTTTTCCATAATCACTATTCTTCAGGGTATTTTCTTCTGTATATTCATTTTGCTGATTTTTTTTCTAGCTTAATAATGAAATTATTATGCTTATTTCTATCCTTTCTACGTTTCTCTGAACCTTTCTATTGGTTGTTTAGAACATGATCAAAATATTCTTTAGCCTCTCTGATAGGCTTTTATATATGTATTACTGATATGATACTATAATACACAAAATCTTAGGTAAAATAAATGAACTTGTGGAGATACTATAGAGCTTCTCAGACATTTCTGTTGTTGAAATGAAGAATAGATACGGAAAATTAGGGGAATGCAGTTTGGAAAATGGACAAGTAGATCCAGTATTAATTCTCTGCAAAATGAGAAGTGATGCTATAAAAGGAATATAGACACTTCTACTTTTTTTTTTTTTTTTTAATTACACATGAGTTTGGCAAAAATATAGATTTATCTTTTAATTTTCACAGGAAATTCCAAAACTTGGAGCACAAACGCTTGCTTTATATCAGAAGACAAGACTGACTTTTTGATAGGGTTTCAGGATAGCAGGGCAACAATGGTCTAGTTTTGAACCATTACAGTTTTTTTTCTGGTGATATAAAAGTATTTCACTTTGTGCTACTAAATTTTGTCTGGATTTTTATGAAAAGATTAAGTAGAACACCTCAAACACTACTTAGAATACTTTATATTTTAATACATCAGTGTAAAAACAGAAACCTTAATTGAAAAACTTTTTGTATTAGTAGAAGACATTATGGTGCCATGCACAGCTCCAACAGTCTGTAATAAACTTAAATCTTTCAGTTTTACAAATGATGCGGGCATCCTTTAAATCAGCTTGACAAAGTCTTTTAACATTAAATTAATGATGAAATTGAACATATATGACTACATTACAAGAGCACTAGGGTAGTAAAGCAAGGCTCTGAGTGTGCAGGCCAGAGCACAAGTTGTGTTCACAGTCTTCATTTGCTGACCCCATGGGCATCATGATTTAGTCTTTACTTGCATGGTCCTCTTGAGTGCTTTCACCAGGACTGCTACTTCATTCATGGTTTTCCTTAGGAAGCCTTCAATGAGTGAGCAACTCCCCCTGTGTTTTCCATTGCCCACTTAGATGCATCTTCACAGAGGCGATGTCCTACTCACCCAGGGAACTTTCTAGGTTCCATCTCAAAGCTGCTTTGTGAAAAGACATTACAACCCTTATTTAATCCTCATCAAGAGTATTAGTTCTGATATTTAGGGTACACATGACTTTTACTTTTCTCTCCATTTCTGTGTGGGGGAAATAGCATATGCCCCTGTACAAGGTCTTCCCTGTGTGCAGCTGCAGCTGCACTGGAGGCTGGGCTCAGAAGAGGGATTGATGCAGTTCCAGGTCCATGGTGGGCTAGATGAACATGGAAGGCATTAATAAGGTCCAAGCCCAGTGAATTTGGACAGTTTCCTGAAAAGGTTGGGAATTACTGATCTTTGTAGCTCATTGATTTAAGAAAGGGCAGGAAATTGCTACATGGCTGCAGCTGTGGGGAAGGCTCAGTAAGGCTCTCTGCTGATGTAAAGAGGAATTAAAATCTTTAAGGTATTACACATCAAAGAGAGGAGCCTGAGGCTTTAGGAAGAAAAAACAGGCAAAGGTATTTGCAAGCATATATAAGCAGCCAGGCGCCTGCCTCACATGCAGTAGTCTGGCGAAGGTTGTACTGCTGCTGTCAGCTAGCGGAGGACACCGGGATGCTCAACTGCTACCTTTCAGGGGGACACCTGCATAGGTGTGCATGTAGGAGGGAAAAAATCAGTAAGATCCAAGGTGTATGTGGAAAAGATTGATGAAATGGGATTTTTCTTAACTGAGCTGAATGTCTCTTCTTCCCCTAATGAATTTAAATCCCATCACTGGCAGATTGGTTTAACAATCGTGATACTCTGCAGCTTCCTGCATTTTCACACCTTTGGTCAGCTACAGCACACCAGGCTGTAGCTGGAGAATGTCCCACTGAAAAAGTGGGGTAATTGGAGAAAGGCACAATTTGTGAAGCAGGAATGTATCTGTCCAAAGAGTTTTCTGTATGAGATCTCAAGAAGAACCCAACAATCTGGTAGCAGCAGAGGCCACAGAATAACTGGGACTGCCCCAGGGCAACCCAGCCACATCAGGATGCTGAACCACAGCCATAGGTAGAGTTTGCCAGTAAATGATAAAGAAAATACAAACACTGGGAAAAACAGAGCAAGTGAAATCTTAGGTCACTTCTTCTCTAAGGCATTGCCTTTCTTCTTTGTGTTGAGGCTTTTCCACAAAACAAAGAGGGATGATTTTCTTTCACTCATTTCTTACTCACTCATATCTTATTGCCTACTGTTGTTGCCTGCTGAATAAATTACGGGGTTGAATATTCTTTTCAAACTAAACTCCATTTTAAATCTTCCCTTTGCATCAGCTTGCAGCTTTCCTGTATCTTTCCTTAAGAGTGAGGTCTGTCTTCATTGGTACAAGAGTGCGTTAAAAACCTGCTGCTCTGGGGAACCCCCATCACAGTATAACTACCTTTATCCATGTGAGGGAGTGATCTTGCTGTGTATCCCCTTGTAGATATCCCTCAGTTATTTACATGGTTGGCTTCTTTTGCAGTGCTTGTGCTGGGAGAGGCAGCAGTGAAGTATTTCAGAGGGAAGGATACAAATAGCTCAGCAGCTGAACTATTTTGAAGACTTTGAACACTCAAACAATATTAACCAATGCTGTTCAGCAATCTAGCCATCAGCCTTGATGGGTCAGAGAGCTAGCTTGAGTCAGGAAGCCTAGGCTTAGTTATCTCTTAATAGATGAAACATATGTAAAAGTGAAATGAAAGAGCTGGGCTCAGTGACAGAAGGACACGGACACAGAAGAGGTTCTTCTCTAAGAGGGCAGTGTACTTACAAGCCAGGTATTACTTGTTTGTTTTCCTGAACTTCAAGAGATTGAGAAATAGCATTTTTGACATACAGAGATCAGCTAGCCAAATGTTTAGTGGTGCAGGTTTAATACCACAGAGCCTATTTTTGGAGACTGAGTAGAGTTCATTTGATGGTGGGATGCTTAGGGGAGCTCCATATGCAGGAGAAAGCCAGAAGGAGAGACAAGCTGGAAACCCAGTGGGGTGATGGACGAAAAAAAAAAGAAAGCTGAAGGCAAGCAACAACACTTTCTTTTCAGATATGGGCAGCTGAGGTGAATAAAAGCTGTTTGTGTTGGAAGTGCTCTTAGAACTTTTGTCTAGGGTAGGAGAGTCAGGAGGATGCTTGGAGCCAGCGGTTTGGCCTCCCTTGTGAACAATGAAACGATGACCTGCATCCCGCATGCAGCGGGAATGGCAAGGTCAGCCATATGGGATGGATTATGGACATGCACAGATAGCTCGTACATCTTTTTTCATTTTTCAGACAATGGAACTGTTTCATTTATTGCCTATTATTAAAACTTTATAGCACTCAAAATAATTTTAAAAAAAATGAATGAAAAAGAGAGAGCGAATTTTGGATACCTTTTAAAGGACTGACCTTATTAAAATAAAGCTGGCAGCAAGTCCTCTTCTTATACTTTCTTACTTCCTTCATAAAGTTGTTGTGAGAGGGGAGCATTTACGGCCTGATAAGCAGTTTGAAGTCATTTTTTCAGTGCTTTTCTTTTTTTTTCTTTTTTTTGGAAGAGAAAGTGGATGCCACATGGGTAATTTCAGCACATTGGTACCAGCGATACTCACCAAAGACCAAAAGAAACTGCTGAGTATTTCAGAAATTCTGAAAAGAGGTTTTTTTTCAATCAACATTCACTGCTGTTACAAAATGCCTCTCCATTGGCAAATGGAGGATTGTTTTTTTCCTGTAGAGAACGATACACACAAAGAATAGCACTACACTTTTGCCTTTTAGGAGAGTGTTCTCTTTCTGTCCTGTGGCAGAGGTCTGCAAGAAGAGGGGGTCCCCGATGGCATCCCTCATTCCCTGGCATTCTCAATAATAGAAAGAGTTAGAGTCCAGTCCCTGAAAGAAGTACATCATTTCTGATTTCTACTTTTATTTCTTTTATTACCTCCTGACTATTATCTCTCTCTCTCTCTTTTTCTTTTTTCCTTTAGAAATACAAATGATACAGTACATGAGAGAGCTGTATTGATACAAAGGAAAGCTGTAGACTGAGAGGTCTAATTGCTAGGAAGCTTAAACTTTGAGTCAATCTGAGTTGTAAATGAGGCAGGGGCAATAGCTTAATGCTTCCTTTGACCAAAGCCCATTAGGGGCTCAATTTAACTGGAATGGAGTAGAATTATTTAGGCTGGAAAAGACCTTCACGATCAGCAGGGTATTTTATGCTTCCAGGATAAATGGTCCCAGAAAGTCCTCCCTCAGCATTTGGTCTGGGGATCGTTTCACGAGGCTGCAGAAGGGCATCAGTCTCCTCCTGGCTGTGCTGAGAAGCAGCTGGAGTCTGCACGTGTGTGGCAGAGGAAATCCTGGGAGTGGTCCGGCAGCCTGAGAGTTGCTTTTTGCACACAGAGCCTGGCTTAGCAGATGGGCTCACACTCAGCACAGCCTTGTTGTCTCTGAGCTCCATGAGCTGGCAGAGGCCACTGTATTAACCAGATAGTTTTGTTGTAATATGCTCAGTGCTAGTGTGAGATTGCTATGCAGAGATGTCTTCTGTTTCTACTTCTAACAGCTTAGCAGCTAATAAACACCATGCAACAACCTCTCTTCTAAACCTCCTCTTAAAATACAGAGTTTGGTTTGCCAACTCCAACGTATTTAAAGCATCTGAGCTTCCGGGGAGACTTTGGAAAGTTAACTGAGCAAGAGGAGGCACGTGCAGAAAGACATTTTCAGAAGCAAAAGGCAGCTCCAGTATCAGCTCAACATCTGATGAGAGGCTCTGGGGATGTTAGAGCCTTTTGCATTGAAAGGGGATATGGTCTCACATTTGACAAAGCATCTCTAGTTGTGTTAAGCCAGTGCAAGGGCTATAACCTCTTGCTGGAAAGGAGGCAAGGAGAGACCTTGGGAACAGAGCAAGGCTCAGTGTCCACAGAGGGGAATTTTTCCTAGGAAGAAACCTCAGGATACTGTCTCATAAAGAGAAGAGAGGGTCCTCTCTTGGTAATGCATCTATGTTCTCAGTGAGCTTGTGGAGTTAGAGACTTCCAGCAGAGCTAACATTTTGCAGTAGAAAAAAAACCCACAAACCCGAGACCCCAGCCCTTTAAGAGGAAAAGCTGTTCTCACTTGATTTTTGACTTTTTCTCTTTGGTACTGTCACTGTAGTGAGTTATGGACCCAAAGCAGAGAAGTTGCTGACCTTTTTATAAAAAGTCTCTTTCTGTATTTCTGGTTAAAATACAAAACCAACAAGATTCCCCTTTGGATGACTTCCAAAAGCCCTTCAGAACAGTATCCAGAAGTGGGAAGTGACAGGGAAGGTTCATTCATAAAAACCCTCTCAGATTCTGTAGGCCTAATCTCTGATCTCCCATGTTTGTATGCATGACAGCTTGCTTCCGTAAAGAGTTTAAGCCACTTTCCATAAGCGTTTAAGTGTGCTTTGAGGGCTTTTCATTTGTCTCCTGCAAAGCAAAATGGAACTTTAGGATCCTTGTTAAAAAAGAAAAAGGTACTGGAAGGCCATTAGGATCTATGGAAGTCCTGAACTGGAGAAATTCTGTTTTACTGCAGCAGCCAGCACCCGCACAGAAAGGTTTGCTGGAGGAATTCACAGTTGCCAAGGTGACCTTTTGGTGGCCACTGGCAGACTGTCTAGTGAGGTCAGAGCCCTTTTATCCTATGCCAGTACTCTTACTGGATGATTGATGTTCTTGCTTTATTCCATCCTGCAGGACGGGGCTGGAGGCCATCATGGAGACCTACGCCTTCTGGAGGCCCCCTGTGCGCACCCTCACCTTTGAGGATTTCACCACCATGCAGAAGCAGCAAGGTGAGTGTACAAAGGATGTGCAAAGCAGGAGAGTGAAGAACAGTGACATGCTCTGTTTCACCAGGAGATCACGCACCTTGCTGAACTCTTGATGACTATGAAAGGACACAGGGAGGGTGGATGGCAGCTAGGAGACATCGGACAGGCTGTACATTACAAGGGGCGATGCAGCTGTCTCACCTCCTTGGTGTCCCCAGAGCTCAAACATGGAGTAGGAAGGAGTGCAGCATGGGATAAACCAGTCCACATGAATGGCATGGATTGAGTTAAACACGAAGACAGACAGAGGCAATGATCCAGCATGTCAAATGCACTGATCATCATTTATAGTTAGAGTTTGCCATTTGCATGGAAACACAAGGGGAAGGAGTCTGTGTCCTTTGGGAGCTTCAGGAGGCTAGAAATATGCACACCTCCCCCAGGATCACACTGCCTCACTTGCAAAACCCAGTAGCCTTGCTGGAGAGACGTTCCGTAAGTATGAGGCTGGGAAGAATTATCGGGTAGCCCAAGTGTTTCCCAGTTGTTCATGTTATGTCCTTTCATAGCTTCTGCCCTTTATATCCCTCATTTGTTACACAGGGTTTTCATCTCCAGTTTCAGGCTGCGACATCGTTTTTATTTTGTGCTGATAGGATTCACCCACTGACTTTGCTGTAGTTCTTTCTAGTTAAAAACACAGTCATCACTGGGAACAGAGGTATCACTGCAGCCTATTATTTTCCCCCCTGATATAAACACAACAAAAGAAACAAAGCAAAAGCATCTTTAGATGTGACACCTGCGAGGTTAAACAGTCAGAAATAAATGGATGCCAGGTGTAGCAGAGCACATTCTCTGGCCCATCTAGTTTGAGCTGGACATCAAACCAAATCTTCCCTCCAGACCTCGGATCCACCTGGAGATGATGTGTTCTGCTCCAGAGGGAGGCTGGGGGCTGCCCACTGGGGATCCAGCACAGTGTGGGGGGCAGGCGATGTTTTGCAGAAGCTCAGGGATGTGCATCGAGGAGCGCTTGTGGTGGGGTGTGCGGTCAGAGATGGGTTAAAGCAGGGATTCAGAACGGTTTTCATCACCCACCTAAATAGAAACATAACAACCTCTCCTCCTGGTCATCCTTGCTGGAGCAGCCTCTCTCCTCTGGCAGCCGGCTGGCCCAGCTCACCTCCTGTCCGGGCTCACATGGCTCCCTCCCCTCCCAGTAGTTATCAGATAACATCCTAGTGGCAAGTCCAGCTCTCGCTTACGTGGTAAGGTAATATTAGGAAAGGAAAATATTTAATGTATTTTTAGCTTGTTTTAATATAGTTTGGCAGCTGAAAAGCCAGGAAGCAAGCCAGTACCCTGTGACCAGCCAGCTCTGTGCAGACCACCATCACTGCATTACAGTTCAGTGAGAGCAGGGCAGCCCTAAATAAAGCTGTGTCCACAGCTTGGTCTCGAAACTTTATGATTCACTAGAAAACAGTGAGTCTCTTAAGCTCTGCATTTAGCCAAACGGAACAGCCCCAAGTTAGTGCATCAGAAATACTCCCTGCACTGTAGTCCTCCTCTTTCCAGTGATTCCTTTGACATGCTGAACACTGGTCTCAGCTGTAGGTGCAAAGCCAAGGTACAAACACACTCTATTTTAATTCCTGGCTATGAGAAGAAAATCAGCTGCTGACACCCAGCACCAGCAAGGAGGGCTCCGGGGCTGGCTATAGGAAACTGCCTTGGGGTTACAGGAGACTTTGGGGATGTGTGTATTGTCCTTCCTCGCTTCTCCTCTCTGCTGTGGCTTTACACGATGTCTAGATGTGTTCACTGCAGCTTGAGAAGTGCATATCTACTGCACGTAGTTGAAATGAAGGCAGTAAAAATGGCCTTGTGCCTAGGAAGAGATACCATAGATGAGGAGCAAGTCGTGATTTTTCAGGTTGGAGGGCAGAGAGGGAGGACATAATGGCACTGAAATAAAATGCTGTCTGTGCTGGATAGGAGAAGTAACAGGCTCCAGTTGCATGAAGTCTAGCAGAGTGCTGGAATAGATTCCCTGCAGAGACTGTGGAATTCAGCCCTGATTTTCTACGGATGAGTACCCCTTACTGTGGTAGGAAAAATGATGCTTTCTGAGACAGAACTTGGGACTTTAGCAGTGTGAAAATGGTGCATTTTCTGTTTTTTATCTGTATTTTTACATGTTGAGGATTATTATGGATTCTTACCTTTTCTTTTGCCCTTTGGTATGCTATTTTATGAAATAAATGTTTTATCTGCCTTTTCCAAAATACATTTGTCAGACAAATCTAGCCAAAGTTTCTGACTGGGGCAGAACTGTGAGTGATAGAAATAACTGGATAGCTGCGAGAGATTTTTAGAACATTTAGCTTAATGCCACATGTACCAGCTTGAAAAAGTTTGCAGATATGAGGGAATGAGTATCAGGTCACTCTCAAAGCCAATGAGTAAATAGGAAACCTGATGATAAATGTGAAAACACCACCCTATGAGGACAGCCTCTGTGTTTCTCTGTGGAGACTATTTTGTGGACTAACCAGTCTGGAATCAAATAAAACTACACATTTGTTAAAAGATAAAAATCTCATAAAGACTGCAATGCCAACAGTGATGATGGGGATGAAGGTATGAAGGGTAGGGATTGCTTGGTAACCTGCATGCATTCAAACAAAGTGAGGGTTTAAGTTCAGCCAGATACAGTATCAAGTGCCTAGGAACAAAATGTAGGGTGTACATACCTACTGAGTGTGTTGGAAAGCATTGGCACTGACGAAGATTTGGAGGTCATGGTGGATGAACAGTGATAAACAGGGACATACAATCTTTGTTGTAGAAAAAAGAAAATAGTGGGAAACAGTTAGGAGAAAATTTCCTGTCTGCAAACACTATAATATTCTCTTCTACTGTACACATTTTTGAGGGTGGAAAGAAATTAATTAAGGGAAAAAAAATAGAGTTATTTATTGGCTAGACCAGATCCCTGAGAATGGAAGCTCAGTTTGTGTAGTTAATCAAAAAGAACATAAATAACTGAAATGCTTATGGCTAGTTCTATCTTGCAGAGAAAAGAATATGTGGTAACTCCCTGTCACTTGCTAGAATCTTTTAACTGTGGTTTCCATATTTTCATGGCACAACTGTGTGAAACACTTCCTTGAGGTGGCTCTGGCTTTTTAATTCTAGCTGAATGTTTCATCCCTTTTTTGGGGAGGTAATGAGATAAGCAGGACACAAGTTCTCTCCTATCTATCTTCTTCATACAATAAATTGTTTTACAAATTTTTATGTCCCTTATCTGTGCTTCTCACCATGAATAGAGACAGTCATTTTTTTCCTCTTCTATTGGGAAGTTTTCTGCGTCCTTAATCATTTCTTTAAAAACATGCTTGCACAGAGTATTCCAGATAAAATGGTACATGATACAATTATCTAGAGGTATTATAATTTTTTCCACATTAGCTTTTCTCTTGTTTAACATGCATCTGAGAGTTTTACTCATTCATTTGGCCCAAGCTATAGGTTGAGTAAGGGCCATGATGACACAGAGAATCAATACCCAGAGCATTGGATGCAGCTGTTTCATACAGGGATTAAATAACTTTCTGATTTACACAATGATAGGTTTCAGCTGCCACACAAGCTGGAGAGCCTGATAGCACAACCACACGCACAGATGTCTGGTGACCGGTACTAGCAGTGCACAGTCTTTATTTCCATGTCATTCCAGTGTAGTAAAACACATCAGTAAGTCTGCATAGCTCTGTTGTCACTGTGTTGTCCTACCGAACAGAAGAACATGCCATTTCTGTTAGTGAACCTTCCTGGCCTGAGCACAAAATCTCTTCTGAACCACATAATGCAAAAGTCATCACAGCTTTACTAGGGCAAGTACTGTTTTTGACAGTATCACAGCAGAATTCAAGGTAGTAGTTTAAAAAGTTCCCCCAAATAGAACCTTACGGATGCTCAGAAAACAGCAGTTCAAGAAAGGCTGACCTTCTGGAGAATGATGTCAACCACTCTGCAGTCTACTTATTAGTAGGGAAAAAGGGGGCTTGGGATTATTGAATGCACATGGCAATGAGATGTGGGAAAAGCCAAGAATCTATTAAAGACTTTAATTGGAATATAGTCTCAAAATTTAGCTTGAACTTTATCCAGATTCTCATTATTAAAAGTATGTGGCTCAGTTTCTCAATTTTAACAGGGTACATTAAGAAAAAAGAAGAGAAGGGGAATAAGAAAATAGGAGTTCCAGTAACTCTGGATTGTGTCACTTTCCAAGAGTAAAAAGAGCCAGCGCTGGTTCCCATACGATATACAGTTTCCCACAGGGTACTGAGATGAGCAGATTGCTATCAGTGACTGTAAGTTTTGCCAGGACACAGGGGCTAGAAAGATACTGTGACAATACTGGAATAGTGATCAGCATTGGAACCTTCCTTTAAAAGCTGATAACTTAGGCAAAAATTTAAATCAAATGCATCTTGGCAACTGGTGAAAAGAATCACCTCCCAAGCAAGAGTTCAGGTCAAGTATGAGAGTCATGTGATGTGATGTATCAGCAAGTTTACAGCACATAAAATGTAACTGCTCCAGTAAATCACTGTTTTGATACATATACACCAAACCCACAAGTGTCAAGCTCCAAGTGCTGGAGTCTAAAGGCTTTCTTTTCAAATTGTGTCTCCTCAGTCGACTAGGTACCTTTATTGAGGCCCCTCTACCACTTACTTTCAGTAAATTCAACCTGTTCTTTATCAGATTGAACATTCCTGTTGATCTTGCCCTGCGAATCTCAAGTATAGAATCATAGAATCATTAAGGATGGAAAGACCACTGAGATCATCTAGTTCAACCATCAACCCATCACCACCATGCCCACTAAACCGTGTCACTATGTCAAGCCATTCTGTTAAAACTTTGAGGAAGGAAACACTATGCTACAGCAAATTCTGACAGAAAAATGCAGAGCTTGCGCAGCAGAAATGTATGAGTCTTACATCAGTTTTGTATGTCTGCACCTGTTAGGCAGCCTGTGAAATCATCCTTAATGACTGTTGATCTTAGCATCATAAGCTTAAGAGTGGTCTAAAGAGCAGAGCAAAGTAGTGTGCTCCTCTCTGGCAAGAGAGCTGTTGCTGTCGCTGATAGGATAGGGCAGCATGCGTATGCGAAGTGGCATTTGAATGCAGCTCTACCATCTCCCTCTGAGAGAGATTATCATAACACCGCAGTCTTGTGCTGACAAGGATAGGCAAAAAAGGATCTCTCTCCTCTGTATGGAATAGGTTCAATCCACTCATTTACTGCTGGATAAGAGCAAAATTTTCTTGTAGTAGCAGTGAGTCCAAGTGGACTCACTGCATGATAGATTAGCAAATGGGAGACAGATAGTCTGAACAGAGGTGCTGTTGATTTTGCAGCTTCTCTGTCTGTAAGCATTACCCTGATTCTGCAGGAAGTGTCAAGGTTTGTCTGTACTGTTTGTCACTAATTTCTCCGTTGGTATACTGCTCCTCTTCCTGGGTGTCATGTTCAGAGAGCCAACTGACTGCACCCACCTGCAAACAAAATCATGAATGCACAAATATGTATTGGTGTCAAACAGAGACAAGACTGAGCCCTCCAGAACTTGACTTCAGAGGCATTTTGAGGCAGAAAGATCCTTTTGGCTTTCTCTGAGATCCCAGATCCACAAAATAGTGTCTCCCAAGAGAGTGGAGCTGCTGATGTCAAAGGAAGCTGAACAACCCAGGAATGCATTTGCTTGGCCACTTGTCTCTTGACTGCAGCCATTGGTTCTTTCAGCAGTGCCACCAGGATAATCTGGATGCTGCTTCCCTTTGGAAATAAACTGTGAATGGTCCAGGCTATTGGCAGAGGTCAGACATATGGGTTTGGTCTCAATTATCCTCTTGAATCTTTTGAGAGGAGATTGGAAACAGAATAGTTGTTGCCAGAGTTATTGGGATCAAGTTCTGGTTTCAGCTCCATACTTCAAATGGCCAGTAGATTGCCTCATCTAAACGAAGCAACAGAGAACAAATGGTTCCAGCTCCATCCTGGTAGAATAGCAGGCAGTTTTTCTTCAGGGAAGGGGTGTTGCTGGTGCTCCAAGGTCTCATCTTCCATAGCTAAAAGTTAAAATGCGTTCCCAGATGTGACATGAGGGTCTGTGAGTCAAAGTTTTTGCCACTCCTTGATGACCTGAAAGGAACATGGAACAATTTATTATTTCAGATAGGTTTTAACCCTGAAACCTAATTTCTGATGCCTAAATTTCTATTATTCCATTAATCTTGATCAGATTTCACGTGAATGAAAAGGAGCGATGATATTTGAAAGTCTGCACAATTTCCTCAGAGTGTCATGTTTTCTTACAAGTAGAATATGGTGTGTACTTTGAGCTTGACACTGTGCTGACATTTTTTCCTCAATTCAGAAATGTTGAACCACAGTGTGTTTGTGGGGTTCTATGGGTTTGTACCGTATTTTTTACTATTGAAAGCACTGGAGCTTCCAAGGCCTGTGTTGGACCAAAGCATACTTCATTAAGAATTAAAAAAAAAAGAGGTTCTCAATTCAGTTTACATTTTTCACCACCAAAGAAGTCACCATGATGTCAGTTAATCTCAGTTGCATATCTGCTGTATCTTTTTTCAAAATTATTAGCCACTGTGGTGACTTTCATAGGGGTTTGTGTCACAGAGAGTCTTTTTCTGCATACTTTTTCATATGTCATCTTCTGGTGTAGCTTCCATTCCATGACACAGACATCAGCTATCAAAGATGATAGTTGTAAAGGTGAGAAACAGTGCATAATGATCACTGGTAAGCAATTTGCTCCACTAAACTGGGGGCATTATCAGCCTCCAATACTGGTCCATTTGATGCCCGTACCTGAAGAAGAGAAAAAGAAAACATTTCTGTAGGAGCTGATGTATATGTTACAAAAGTGGTATAAAATTTGCTCTTCAGCAGTCTACGCACAAAACAAAGCCACATCCTGTAAGTCTTCTGAGACTGTGTGAAACTGGCCCTAGAAAACTGTACTTTTGTGAGGAACAAAACCCACTGTACTAAAGATAGTCTGCAGGGAACAGGAAGGGGAAGTTGTCTCTTTTGGGAAAAATCACTTGGTGCTCTGGATATAGAAGGGAATGAAGATCAGAAGTCCTGGACTATAGTTTTTGGAGTGCTTGTCCACATTAGAAAAAAAAAAAGATGATTTTCAACATAAGATTTTGAAAGTATTTTATCTTGGAGGATAACTGAGGCAAGTTTTATCTCTAACTTGCTGACTGTCCAATTTGAGTTACAGAGTTCGGAAGAGCTAACGAGAAGTATTAATCAGAGTTGTAGATTTAACCATTAAGTCCACAGATTCCCGTAATTTGAGCCAAATTTATAAAATATCTTTCTCTATGATTTACTAACCTTCAGGATAGTTTCCTTTCATTCCTGACTGTTGCACACTTTAACATATTGCAGTAGCCATCCGTTTTGTGCAAAGTCATATCTCTAAGAACTAGAAAATGCTCTTAATGTTTCCCCTACCAATACAGCAATTCAGCATGAAATTACTTTTGGGGCCCATATGGGCCTTTAAAAAATTTTACCAGCAGTTGCATAATTTGATAATTGGCCAAGGACTCTAGAGAAAAAAACAAACAGCTAGACTCTGTGAAGGCAGAAATGGCTCTCATTCCCCTGGAAGATGAAAGTTTTCATTCCTTGAAACTGGGAGAAAATGAAAGGACACTGTGGCATGTCACAAACTTGGTGGCCCTGCCCTGCCTCAGTGAGAAACCAAGAAGGAGACATCAGAGCTGTTTAGTTTTCCATGGTGGCAAATATGGAACTCAGAAGGGGTAGTAGTACCATAAGAAAGAAGTGGTGAAAGAACTTTCAGTTCTTCTGAGGGTTTTTGGCTTGAGTACAGGAAAGATAGGAACAGAAGGAAGGACCTCAGGCTGTTTGGTTATGCTTACAAGACAAAAGTTGTCATGAAAAGTGGGAGCAGGAATTACACCTCATTTTACGGTATTTAAAACCGTAGAGGTGCAAGTAGGCATCAAGCAGAACTGAGGCATGTGTTACTTGAAGTATAAATAGATCCAGGCTTGTGCTAGGCCTGAATCTTCAAGGACATGAGATCAGCTGATGAGAGTGGCACCATCTAGCCTCATAATCAATCAGATCTCCTGGTAATCTGTACAATCCCTTCCTCACAACCATCTTAGTTTTCCACCTGTGGATGAGTACTCCATTTTTGTTCAGCCACCAAAGGTACAGTAACTTGGAAGATGAAGTGTAAGTTTCTTAAGCCACACTTAGGGTATATTCACATGTGAATACACAATGGGAAATAAATTTTACTTCTTTGTTCTAATACATTTTCCTGCATGCATACCGTCACATTTATTTACTGTTGTGTCCAAGAGCATAATATTGTGAAAACCTGGGAAGGGTTGGGTTCTCCCATGCTCCAGAAAATCCCTTTATATGTGCATACATGTCCAGACCATTCAGAAGTAACCAAGAGTACATCTGCATGGACAGGTGCCTAAGTCTGTGCTCTGTGCTGGCCAGACACATGCCAGCTCCCGGCCAGCTCCATTTGGAAAGCTGGAGAATTGCATTAGCATGGCTCTGTGCCAGACTGAATATAAACTGCCTCTCAAGAGGGCTTATTAACTCAATCAAAGCACCATAAGGAGAACCATGAGACGGAGACTAGTGGCTACAGTTCCTTTCTCACACCACCAGGAGCTCAGACACACACCCATTGACTGGTGAAGATGTCAACATATTAGCAAAGGAGCTGTGGTTCCTCCAGGAGAATGATCAGCAATGCTTTTTTGTGTGGTTGTCTGATGAGACTCTGCTATTGTACAAGGCAGGGCTTACGTGCTCAGCCATTCTTGTGCTGACTACAGCTTCAGCTAGTGTTTGTTCTCTTCCTGTGTGTTAAATAAGGACTTCAGGGACCAAGAGGTTTGCATGGAAGAACTGCAGGTGATGGAAGCAATTGATGTCTGGAAACATTAGCAAGGAAAGTATGCTGCAGTGGAGTCCAAAGTGTGATTTATGTGTATCTTTCAGATAAAGAAGATTGAGATAAGTTGTGGGTCAGTTGGCTACTGTGATGTCATTCATAAGAGAGATACCAGAAGATTTTCCATGAACAATTGTTTCAGACTCCCTTGGCTCTGATACTCTCCTCTTTACCTCACTCTTGCCAGAAGGCTCACTTGGCTAACACTGGCTACTGGCAGATGTGTTTTCCAACTACACTGTAGTGTTAGAAGTTCCACATGTGGCCTGCAGTGTGCAAAACTGGTCCCTTTGCTTTTTGGATGTCCTGGCATGCTGAGTGCTCCAGGAGCACTGCTGCCCCTCCTTGTAAAGCACATCATACTCTCGAACTGGTTGCGTCTGGGTTTGGAGTTTATCTTGAAACTGTCCTTAAGACAAGCTCAGTGTAGGTAAAAGCAAACGCAAGAGTCTACTTAGAGCATGTGGAGATGCAGTACATTACTAAGGCTTAGCAGGAAGCATGTGCCAGGAAGCAAAGGCTGGTCATAAGCTACTTAAGATGCAATTTTAATGACAATTCTTATCTTATCCAGATGAGAAGTTGTAGGTGCTTTCCTAATTCTTGTGGATAGGTATTCAATTATGGTGTACAGACCATATTTCTATATCTCATTAACAAGAGGAGGGAACAGTGGTGTGGAAAAGAACGTTTGCTTTTACATCCCACCCTCTCTATGGTGTTTCTCTTCCACCATAATTTTAGTCTTCTTCCATCTTCCCATCTCACCCACGATTTCTTACTACTCATTCCAGTTTACAAATTTTGACCTTTCTTGCACAAGATCTTTCTCTGCCTCCTGTCTTTGGAAATGGTTTTTTCCCTTCCAAGTCAACTTTATTATCACTTGTATGCTCAGACAAAGAGTAGGCTCCTTTCAGGATGGTACCAGGGTTTGATTAAGCTCTGGACATGATGTATGCAATGCCAGAAATGGTCTGAAGACTAGATGCAATGGTAACTAACCGCTTCAGAATCATGCTAAGTGTGGAGGACAGGAGTAGTGTGGCATCAGTGGTAAACGATGTTGGTGTTGGCAATTATTTCCATGGGCAATAGTGGGTAGAGAAAAGAATAAGAGGAGAATCATTCAGATTCATTTTGTTCTTGCCTAAATGTGGTTTCAGTTTACTTAATCCATTCCTAAGCATATCCTTGTGTATCAGTTTAACTAGATTGGTTTGTGTCCACGCCTTCCATTAAAATGACATACACATCTGTACATCTGAGACTGCAGTATGGTGTGGATATATTATCTGGGCTTGCTGCCATCTCTATACATATTTGTCTGACTTCATAACAGCTACAGTCCAAGCTATAACTTCACAAAAGTCCAGGTTGCATTTTGCCCATACTTAGTGCTTCCAGAAAATATGAATCAAAAATATCATCGAGAGCAGAACAGAGCTATTTGAATTCTAAAAAAGATGAGCTGAGATAGACCTTGCTTTGTAGTGTTTTCTATTCCATGAAGGGTGTAAAGATTATTCTGCAAGTGATCAGAAACTTCAATATTCTGCTCTATGCTCTGTTGCGGTAGAAGTTTGGTATATCTTGTCCTTAGTGGTTGACATTTGCAGCAAAGCTTTTGAGAAAGCAAGTCATCATGTCTGGCATTTGTTTCTGCTGGTAGATCTTTCACTTTCTTATCATGATAAAATTAGAGATAAAGAAAAAGATCTTTTTTACCTTGAGTGTTTCATAATTACTGTGTTGTCACTTCAGACTTTCATTCTGTTGGCCTGCATATAGTGATAATTAAGAGCAGAATCATTGTACTACCACTTTGGGGTAACCTGAAATATGCAGTTCAGAGTTTCAGTTTTGGAACCATTAAGTAACCCTTGAATTTATTAATTAGGGATCTATCCTTACTCCTGCTCTGGATCCAAATCCTTGGATATGCATACCTCAGAATCAGTTTCCTTTAATATTATTTAAAGATATTTAAAACTTAATGCTCAAGGTAACTGGTGTGTGCTCCTCTCTTGTATGGTTTTCTCAGGTTAACTAAGAGATAAAGGCAGACTGAAATGGAGACATTGCCGTTAGTAATTTATTCTGTGTATTATTTCAAGCAGATCATTAAAAATCTGTATTTTTACTTATTCTCCAGACACTGTCAACAAATTAGTCACAGTCCAAAGTTTGTTCATGAAATATGTGGTGTAAAGAATTAAGTCTAAGTGCATGATTATCTCTGGGTAAAATACATTTCTGTGCTGCATTAGGTTTATGATTATATGACCTCTGTATTTTGATAGATGACTGATGATATATGAACTCAGCTGTCTTCCTGTCCTCTCTGTCAGAGGTTACCCTCTTTACTGTAGGGCCAGTATAACAGGAAAATATTTATCTATAGTGGTATACTTGAGTTCAAACTCACCTTCAATGAAATTGTGCAGGAGGACTCACTCTCTTCTGCTGGCCTTGTTGCAGTTTTGACAACCTGTAACAGAAAGATAGGGAGAAAGGCTGTAACTTCCTAACCTGTTACACAAAATTCGCTGGAGATAGTCTGTTAGAGATTTTAAACAAAGCAGGGAATTGTACTTTTTGTAAACAATACATAATTATAAACTCACACAAAAGGTCCTTGAACTCTAGAGCTACAGAGCATGGTTAGCAGGTTTGAGCATTTTAGTGTTATCATGAAAGAAATATAGAAAATCCACAATGTTATTTGAAACTTGAAATTTTCACATTAATTCTAACAGACTTGATGCAATGTTTCTCTCTTAGTCTTCTGAATAAATGACAAGAGTCTGTGGCTTAGCAATAAGCATTCATCCCCATGGCTGGTAATGGGAATGACTACTTTGACTTAGCATCATAGAAACACAAGTTTTCTTCTTTCTGTCTGAGTCATGCAGCCAATCCAGGCTGTGCTTATCCAAGGCTGCTTTTCTTCTTGTTTCTGGCTTTTGTTTCAAACAAACAAACAAACAAAAAACAACAGCAACAAAAAACAAATATTAATTTCTCAAAGCTCCATTTTTACCCTATTATCCTACTCTGTTTAATACTAGATGTGTTAGGAAGAATCAGACATAGTCTGAGTACTTTCTAGTGCATCTCTTAATCACCTCAACCATCACCCCATCTCCTTTATTCAGTCTCTCTCCTGTTTAGTAGCAGACCTAGACTGTTCTTAAAACCCTTTTGGTTTTGTTTACACAAGACAACACAAGAGAAAGCTGTCCCTTACTTTGGACTACTAATGTGCAATCTCTGCCTTGGTTAAATTTCAGTCGCCCACTCTACCACCCTTTTCCATTCCCTTAGTGTCTCACCTGTCATCTCATAGCCTTTCCAAAATGCTGCCTGACCAGCTGTCATCTTAGTTTCCCTGATTCCACTGACCCACTAGTCCCCTCACTTCACCAGCATCTCTTTGCTCCTTTTAGAAGAATCTCCAGTGTTAGCTCTCTAACACAGAAGTGGACACACATGCAAAGAGACCCATTCAATCATTCAATAAATAAATAAAATAAAAATAAAAAAAATAAAATTAAAATTAAAAAAATTAAATATTCCACACTAGAAATCAGCATTCCATTAAGCGGAGAGCCAAAGGTTTGTTTGACCAAAGAAGCCTTCTCTGTTTTATAATCTTGACAATAATTATCCCTTCTCAAACTCAGAACTGTGCCGCCAGTCAGAACATGTGAATATCCCTGCTGTGTGAGCTAATTAACTGTATCATTTATAACATAAATAATGTATAACACATTGATGCTACTGACATGCATAAATATCGGTATTTTGTTAACATCAGCGATACAACATATGGAATCCTTTTTAAAGTTAAAACACATGAGTTAAAATCTTTACATATCCCCTTTATCAGCTTTGTGGAACAGACTGTAGCTCAAAACTCTGTCCGTTCATTCCAGTGTTACTTGTGTTACTTCTGGCTTAAATCAGCACCACTGCACCGTGAGCCACCTAAGAAAACTGTTGAACAGTGCAGAAGTCCAACATGTTTTCAGCCACTTCCTGCCACAAGCCCCTAGAGTGGATGATAAAGCATGTTTGCAGCAGGGCCATACAGATTGCTGACTGGTGGTCTTCCTGGAGTCCAGGAGAGGAGACAAAGCAGATTTTGAATGATGGAGCAATGCTTCCTTGCAGATTTTTCCTCCACCCTGTAATGCTCTGTGGCATGCTTGCTTCCATCTCCTATTTCAAAAGGGAAGAAAACCTCCACTGAAAAACAAAATCACAACAAAAAACAGCAGCAGGAAAAACCAAGGGATGCTATTAATAAAGTGAAGGCCCTTGCCAAGAGGGACTAAGTTTTCCAGTGGCCATTTTACCACCCTTGTTTTTTTTATTGAATTAAGCTGTTTCTTAATGAGACTGTCTTGTTTTGCACATGTGATTTCAGGCTCTGAACATCCTCCCATGTGTTTTGTTTTGCAGGAGGCAGCACAGGCACCTCTCCAACAACCTCCAGCACAGGGACTCCATCACCCTCTGCTTCCTCTCACCTTCTCTCTCCATCCTGCTCCCCTCCAGCCTTCCATCTGGCCCCCAACACTTTCAATGTTGGTTGCCGGGAGAGTCAGCTTTGCAACCTCAACCTGTCTGACTACCCTCCATGTGCCAGAAGCAACATGGCTGCCCTGCAGAGCTACCCAGGGCTGGGCGACAGTGGCTACAACCGGCTGCAGAGTGGCACTGCTTCTGCCTCACAGCCCTCCGAAAGCTTCATGCCTCAGAGGACTCCATCTCTGATCTCAGGAATGCCAACTCCTTCTTCTCTGCCCAGCAACAGCAAGATGGAGGCCTACAGCAGCCAGCTGGGGTCCTTTCCCAGCTCCCAGTTTCAGTATGTCATGCAAGCAGGCAATCCTGCATCCAGTTCTTCTTCTTCACACATGTTTGGTGGCAGCCACATGCAGCAGAGCTCCTACAACGCTTTCTCCCTGCACAATCCCTACAACCTCTATGGATACAATTTCCCTGCTTCCCCAAGGCTGGCAGCAAGCCCAGAGAAACTCACCACTTCCCAAAGCACTTTACTCTGCTCTTCCCCTTCCAGTGGGGCCTTTGGAGAGAGGCAATACCTTTCCACAGGGATGGATCATGGTATGCACATGATCAGCCCTCCCTCCAGCAACCAGCAGACAGCCAATGCCTGTGACAACAGACAGTATGGTGCTGTTCAGGGCTCCTCCTCACAGATGTCTGTGCACATGGTCTAACCAGCAGTGCCTCTCCTTGGCATGGAAGGCAATAGGACCTGCATTGTTTCCATGGATAAACCCACCCTAGTACCATTTTGCCTTCAAACTTATAGAGGAACTAGTATTGTAATGATAAATTAGAACACAAACCATCTAGGAAATGCACCACCGAATCTCGTGGAAAACCTTCATTGATAGCCCTTGCAGCTTGTTGAAATCCAGGGCCTCTGGACCTGGCATGGAGTGTCTGCTCCTTCTGGACATTGCAGAGAGAAGGGCAGGACTTTAATGAGAAGCTGGAGTGAAGAAACCAAATATACAGTTTATGCATTAACTCTCAGCTAGTGTGAGCTCTCGGTGTTGAGGGAGCCATTTCCTTGTGCCGTCTTCTCTGGGTGTTGAAGAAAGGCAGTCTCCCAAGACTTTGTCCTGAAGCTGTACTGTCCATGATGGGCCAAAGCTTTAAAGGCCTTCCCCTTCCTGAACTGTCCCTTGCTGCTGAAGCAGCTCAGCCTGTTTCTGAAGCCATCAGTGACCTATGGCCCCTTCTACTGTAGCACAGGAATGACACTGCTGAGTTGGAGCTTCTCTTCCTAAAGAGGTTTCTGTACTTTCACTGCAGCTCTGCTCAACCAGTGTTTTCTTTTTGAGGGTTGAGCCTACCAGTACTCAGTCTGCAGACAGAGATGAGAGAGAGGAGAGAGAAAAAAATTAATTCATAAGCGAGTCTCAGACATGAGCAGGGTTGGAAGCTTCACACAAGCATCTTTGAAAAGATGCACAGGGGGAGAAGGAGATCAGCTCTTACTGACATTCCCTAAAGGGATGTACTCAAGCCAAAAGAACAAAAACCTCTGTGGGGAACATGTGTCCTGTAGCACTCGACTCAATGGGAGGAAACTCTCCAGACTGAACTCATGGGGAAGAACAATGAGAAATGAGCGCTCTGCTCTGCAGCAGTACAACTGGCCTCCCTCACCTTGCATGTAAGAATTGCCATAGAAAACCAATAGCATTTCAGTATCAATGAGGTCGAGTATTCTCCAACCTCCTGCCTGCCATGGGATCTCTGTTTAACCAACTTTCTTTTATGTTTTATTTTCTTCTGTTTTTTTTTTCTTCTTCAAATCCTTTAAAAATAAGAAAACAATTGTAGCTTGGTGCAAGCTATGCATTTAAGTTGTGTGAAAATGCAAATACCACGTAACAGAATACAGATATTATTGAGATTTGTTGTGAGGTGTTGTAGATAAATGTATTTATATGCCTAGTGGGGGAGTCAATATTATGAATATAAAAGAGGGCAATAAAAATGGTATGTAAAATATGTATGAAGAAAAAGGTGTATAAAGATTTGCCCTATGCACGGAACTCTGTTTCTAAGTGCCAAGCACAGAATGCGCTAAATAAATCTTTGCAATTGTTCCTTTTGTGTTTTTTATTTTTATTTTTGTCTGTGAGGCTTCTTTAACAGTTTTCTAGAGACATAAGTTTTCAAAGTCCCGCCGTGCATGCTTTCACTATAGAGGAAATGAAAATACAAAGTTGAGATGAAGTCCAGGTACAGAGTTTAAGAAGAATGCAAGCATCTGCATGGATTTGTGTTGGGGCAGACCACTCAAGAGCAGTGTTAGCAGTCAGAAATACTGTTCTGCAAATACCAGCCCAGAAATCTGTTTCCCAGGAAAACCTAAATAAATTCTTTATGTTTTATATAGCTTAAACCCCCAATATCGATCATAATCAGATCTCTTGTAGTATGAACAACTCTCTCAAACAGTCTATCAGCTGAAGTAATTAGTAAACATACCCAGGGAGCACTATTTACAGTAGAAGTTCTGTTAATTACTTGGAAATTATTAGGTGTCTGCTTTCACAGAAATTGTGTCTTATGGACTGCCAGAATTGTTACTTTGATTGTTGAAGTCTAATAAAAAATTTTTCAGAGCCACTTTTCACAGTTAATGTATATAAATAATAGTATAATTTTTGTTTCATTTTGAAATGTAATTTTGAGGTATTTGTCAGTTTATCATTTGCACTGCATGTCACCAAATCACAGAATCATAGGGGTTGGAAGGAACCTCTGGAGATCATCTAGTCCAACCTCTGCTGGAGCAGACTCCCTGCAATAGGTTACAGAGGAAAGACTCCACGTGAATTTTCAGTGTCTCCAGAGAAGATGACTCCAGAACCTCTCTGGGCAGCCTGTTCCAGTCTTCTGTCACCCTCAAAGTCAAGAAGTTCTTCATGTTTGTATGGAACTTTCTGTGTTTCAGTTTGTGACCACTGTCCCTTTTCCTGTCACCAGGCAACACCACAAAGAGCCTTGACCCATTTTCTTGACTCCTGCACTTAAGATATTTATAAGCATTGATAAAACCCACCATCATTCTTCTCTTCCCCAGACTGAACAGTCCCAGTTCTCTCAGCCTTTCCTCATAAGGGAGATGCTCCAGGTCCCTTGTCATCTTTGTGGCCCTCCTCTGGATTTTCTCCAGTAGTTCTGTCTTTCTTGAACAGAGGAGCCCAGGACAGGACATAGTACTCCAGATGTGGCCTCACCAGGGCAGAGGAGAGGCAGAGGACCTCAACCTCCCGGCCACACATTTTTAATGCACCCCAGAGTACCATTGGCCTTCTTGGCCAATGGACAATTTCTAATATGAGATTGAAAACAGTGGGGAAACTGAAGCCCCTCAGATCTGGCTGTAAGAATTATGACTGCAAAGTTTACAGTTCTCCTCGTGTAAAGTAAACCTCTTATCTGAACTAAGGAAAAGGACACCAAAAGGGTAGAAAACCCTGAAAGATAAATTATCTGATGGTTATTAATTTTTATTTCTATAGGAGAAGATAAGCACACAACAATATTCCCAGTACTGTGCCTAGTCTGTCTGACAGTATTACAGATTTTACTGTGAGTAGCCTTGGATGCTTCAGGAAAGGGCTGGAGAGATTACTGATGAGAGAGAAAATGTTCTTCCTCTCACTGTCTTCTGTTTAATCTAGGAGATTAACTCTTGGTTTAAAATCAAAAGATAGTCCTGTAGCTACCTAAAATCCTTTCAGAATCTTGCAGAAATACTTTTAATTCTGTGCTTTGAGTTTTGCTGTGATTTCAGGTTTGACTCAATCCTGTGACAACAATTTCAGTAAGGTTAACATTGGTATGAAATGGTATTCCCTTCTGCTGGCCACTTCCATTAGATAATGCAATCCTGACCAGGAAAGCATAAAGATACTAATGATACACACACGCAGATCAGAAAGTTCTCTGTTTCACAGCCAGGACACCAAGACACACTCAGATTCTCAGAAAAGCTTTTCCTTGCCCAACGCATCTTTTTCTCTGCTTCCAGTGTCTGTTTGGAGATGAGGTCCCAGAAACACACAGTCCTGGCATGTGGCATGAAGGAGAGTTATTCATCTGTGACATGGCAGGATGTAGCACCTGCCCCCCTTCTTTATTTACTCTCCCTTCTTTGAGACTTTAGGGGAAGACTGGGGGAAATGTTGTCTGATTAACTGCTGCCATACATAGAGTCATAGAATCATAGAATATCCCAAGGTGAAAGGGACCCACAAGAATCATGGAATCCAATTCCTGGCTCTGCACAGGACTACCTAAAATTCAAACCCTATGTCTGAGAGCACTGTCCAAACACTTCATGAATTCCAACAGGCCCAGTGCCATGCCCACTGCTCTGAGGAGCCTGTTCTAGGCCTGACCACCCTTTGGTAAAGATCCTTTTCCTAATCCCCAACCTGACTCTCCTCTGACACAGCTCCAGGTGGTTAGTTCCTATGGCAAGGAACTGCACCAGAGGAGAGAGAAGTGCAAACTCCACAAGTATTAGGCTGCTCTATATAGTTCTCAGAGCAGTGTTTCTGAAAGTTTACTTAATCTTGTGAAACTTTTTAACTCTGGGCTGCTATTCTTTTATGCTTTTGAGACATCAAAGTAACAGCATTTGGCCTATGTTAAGAGGATGTTAGGAAGCCTCCCACTTCCCATTGGCACTGTCCTAATTAGTACTGTTAAAACTTTTGAGGAAGAAAGAAGAGAGGAAGGAAAGGAAAAGGAATAAGTGATTTATCCAAATTCATGCAATAAGCACTTGTGGCCCTGTAGCTGTCTCCTCAACACTGCTCCAGGCAGTACAGGAAGGAGATGTTCTCAGGCAGGATGGAGTTCTCAGTTTCATGGCCTGTTTGAACAGCAGGGGCCAAAAGAAGCTGCCCTCATGTGGCATTTGCCTTCAGGATCATACTAAGGCCAGCCAAGAGCCCCTGTCTTATCTTACACCCAGGACAGCCACAGCAATCCCATTTCTTCTGCAGCAGCAAAGTTAATGCGCCTATTCCCTTTCTCATGCAGAAATAATGCTTTTCCCCACCAATCCCTTTTGAGCAGAGGTGGGATTTGGACATTTGCTTGCATGTTAGGAAAAAAAACGTCTACACAAGACAGCAGAGAATTTGCATGCACACAGCTGCCATCAGAAAGATTTTTGTATCTGTTGGGTTTCCCCCTGTGATCTCTTGTTTATTTACAAACAGTAGTGCAGAAGTGCAATGATGGTCTGGCATTCATGTTTGAGCTCAGACATTCAGTATATCTTGCTCTTCTATCCATGGTCTGTTCCCAGAAAATGTGCCTGCTGCTTGCTGGCTGTGGGACAGACCTCTGCTCCTGGCAGGAGAGATCTTGGTCCCAAAGCATTTTTAAGCAATGTGACTTAGGGTATTTTCATAAAGTTCTAGAATAATAAAATAACCCAAGTTCATACTGAAATTCAGCACATCTTCCTGTCAGAAAAAGTCTTCTGCTTCTCCAGAGGAACAGCTGCCTCTGTTGCTTCTTTGACATCTCCTCAAAGCCCCATGGAACTTGAGTCCCTCCACAGGCTCCTCCTGTCTCCCAAGCACAGCAGCTGAGAAGAATCCAGTCCTGCCCACTCCTCTTCCTCAGGACACAGTGAAGAAGGCATCATAGGTCTTCAGGAGGGGTAAGGTCAAGAAATGGAATGAGCCTTGGCTGTCAAAAGAAAATTAACAGGACTTAGATGTGCCATGTGAGCCCACAGGATGGTTCTGGAGTTCCAACTTTCCTGGCTAATGGTAAACTTACAGGATGGTATGCTCAGTGTAGGCCCCAGTACCCCTTCAGTGATTGGGTCAGAGCTTCTTTGCAGGCTGCCTGAGAGTGAAGTACTGCATGGATCTCTCCCAGAAAGGTGGGTCTGTTTCATCAGTCCTTTATCCTGTTGTGGATTCACCTCCACAGGCTCTCGATTGATCTCAGGTAGGTCCACCTCCATGGACTCAATGTAATTTCTCCTGCCCATTAGCCACTCCTTGATGAAAGAATGCATCATACTCCCTTCTTTGAAGGAATACTTATTGTATACCTCACAATGTAATACCACTGGCTGCTTCCAGTCAGCAACTCTCATTCTGGCCTCAGTCCCCATATATATATGGTTGAGAATAGAAAGCAGTGAGGTGGCTTGGGACAGCAGAAAGCCATGGTGCTGAGGTTCTAAGAGCATCTCATGCTGACCAAAATATGGCAGCGCTGGGAGTTGGGGCCTATGGCCTAAGAGTTGCCCCAGTTCTGAAGGAGGAGGAAGGGAGAGGATGCCTTTCCTGAGAACAGCTTCCCAGGGATGTTTTTCTTGCCAGATAGAATGGCTGCCCCTTGGCCAGACATAGAGACCTGTGGAGTGTCCAGTCTCCTCTTCAACCTCTGCGTGGAGTCCCTCAATGAGATTCACTGCTTTTCAGCCTAATAAGCCTATTGTTGAAAAACTTTCTCATACATCAGTGTGGTGCAGCCTTTTGAATATCAGGGAAAGAAATCATACTGCTTTCTTATTTGTTTCATTTAAATCTTTATGAGTGTGTCTGTATTTTAACTAGTAAGAGAATGTGATTTGACTGAAGTAAAATCCTCAGTATCAAAATATATGTTTCCAACCTTTGCTAAAACAAAGAATGAATGTCAACCAAAATTATCACTGGACATGGTGACTAAAAAAAAGCAAAGGATCAATGTAGGGCACAACCTTCAATATTAGCATGAAGAACCAGACTCCCAGCTTCCATCCATTTTAGTAGCAACGCATTGGGAAGACCTTTGAAACTATCACCTAGATTCTTCAGCAATGTGACTCTTCAAGGTGTTGAGCAGGCTATCCCTGATCCTACCAAGCTCCAACATACTGAGATAATGTTACTCTGTCCAACTGCCTTCAGTATGAAACTTACTGATCTCAGGGTCAGCATTTATTGACCGTATTTACTGACTCTATTTATAGTCTTCTCTTATTTAGATCGTATATAACTATGTGACATATATAAACTAAAAAAGCTTAATTAACTAGTTACTCCTTCATCTTAGGATATCAGCAGAACACTTAAATATGTGCTTTGCTGATCCAAGGCTGGAATATTCAGTATAAAGGACTGAAATGGAACAGGCAAAAAAAAAACTGAGCAAGGTCTGCATGTTCCATAATGTAGAGTTATAATTAGAAACATAAATGTGACTTGTGCAAAAGTTTCACTCTCTTTGAGGATTAAAAAGAAGCTAACAGTGAAATGGGAAAAATGTAATAAGCTTTTCCTTGGTTGTCACTGAAGGAAGTAAAAGTTGAGCAGTGTTAGGAAGGTAGCATCAAAAATAACAGGAACATTTAAAAGTAAGTTAAAATAAATACTCAGTGTTCTGTTTGGTGTACAGGTAAAATCCTCTCAGCATAACACTCTCCTGAGCAGACAGACAGCTTAAGAACAGTGAGCAGTGAATCTGAAGTGAACTCGTGTGACAGAACATACCCTGTGTACAGCAGAGGCTCTTCTCTCCCCATCCACCCCATAGGGAGAGAAAGCTCTGAGCTATTTGCCACATTTTACTGAGGCTTTCCAGAAAAGAGGCGATGCCCAAGCAATGTGAGAGATGCACCAGGGCCAGTTTGGGACATCCACGTGGGACCAGTTTGCCTCATGGGAGACGTGAGTCACAGTACGCAGAATTCAGCAGCCATACCTGGAAAACTCCCTCTCCTTGAATAGCTGCCATAACCACAGGGATAGTCAGCCCTCCTGGCTTGGACTTGCTCTCACTCAAGAGCCTTTGATTTGCAAAGCAAGTGTGAGCAGGGGGAGAAGCTGCAGTTGTGTGGTTCCTCTCCTTCCTTCTGCATTTCACCACAAAAACTTGAACTCCCTGTCTACCTTTAAGCAGCTTTAACAGTGTGGTTACATGGTCAAAGACATAAGTTCCTATATCAGACAGGGGAGAAGGACTAAACCTGTACTGTTCTTATCAGTGTGGAGACAACAACACAACATCATCACATTCAGAAGAGCCACACTGAGGCCAGGTATGCTGCATGCACTCTCCCATTAGTTCCATTTGGCACATTCATGTTAGCCAAGAGAGGATCTATCAAGAGGAAAGTGTCACAGAAGCCAGAGGTCTTTATTCCAACATGCATCACCCATTTGCTCTTAGCCAGGCTTCTGGCTTACAGTGCAGAAAGCTCTGCATCTCCTAGTTAGATGCTGTGGAATAAAAAGATGAAATGTCATGTACCTCTTGTATGAGGAATCCTTCTTTTAAAAGACCAGTCCAAATGTCTGGAAAGGTAGTGGAAATATCCATAATAGGAGATCTCTCATCTTGCAGCACAGGCACTTGCAAAAGTAAACTTCTATACTGTTACACAAATGAAGATGATAGGAGCAAAAATAATCAGAGTGGGTTTGTCAGCAAGCCTTGAAAATTTATTTAGCTTCATTTCTTTATATACTGACAGGCTGAGGTCATAAATATTGCTGTGTGCACAGTCAGTGCAGCTCAGTGATACCAGAACATTGCACTCAGTGCAACATAGTGTTCTTGGAGGAAATGTGAATGCTGTGTACTAAAGCAAAATACTTAAGAGCACAGACATTAAAACAGATTAAGATACATGCTCTATGACATTATATTAAATATACTACAGCAAAAATCACAGTGAGTTATCCTCTACTGCAGTTGATTTATTGCATGCTGTTCGAAGCTTTACTGATGTAGGTGAGGGTTGACAGACAGTCATTTGCTATAAAAATAAAATAAAATAAAATAAAATAAAATAAAATAAAATAAAATAAAATAATGTTTAGCTTTTTTCTCAACACAGTTAGGAATATTCACCTAGAGCACAGATGATACATTAGATCCCTCACCTGCATTAGCAGATGGGCATTGCATGTTGGACATCATTCTAAACAAAAGAATGACATGAAAGTGCACCCAATGGCTAGGCAGAGGAATGCCTGAGCATGCCAATGATATGCTACTCAAGCACCAGGAGCACAACTTTAATCAGAATGCGACAGAACTTTGTGAAGAGAGTGCTGGTGTGGTCAAGGGATAATTTACCATAAATAAGCCTGTTCCCACCCAAGGAACATCTGACTCCTTCAGCCTTTTCTTCTTCTTTAGAGAATCAGCCTGCAGGACCAGGTCTTTTGACCAGGTCAGTAAGACTGCATTTTGAGTTCGTGACAGGACCATTTCTAAGATGTACCGTTAGAGGTACATCTATTGTTCTGCTGGGGAGGAGCTGGTGTAGCCCGCTGTTGGCCCACAGAACTTTTGTTGGGGAAGTGGATCACTCAATTTCCTGACTGCTCCTTGTAATTTGTTTGTAATTAATGTATAGGAAAATGTATAGAAGACAGCCAAGGGCCCTGAAACTCTTTTCAAGTGCTGCATTTCAATGTCAGTAACTGTTTATTCACCCAGAAAAAATAATATGATCACAAACAGTGGGAGTGGTATATGGAGCACAGCTCTTTAAATACTAGATCCTGTCCATGATGGTAATCCCCATCAACTCTGGTCTGCCTGAATGGGCAACTAGACAAAAAAATCAGCTCACGTTGTTGCATGTAATTGCCATTGTGCTGCAACAGCCCAGTGATGAGCGTGGCTACTGTACTGGATAGGAGTCAGCATCAGCTGATTCAATAAACCTCCACAGCAGGACTAATTGTGCAATAGTCTATCCCTGGAGCACTAAGCTAGTCTTTTTTTCTAACTCAATATGGAACTTGTAGGCTGTGGGGGAGAAGGATTAGGAGCCTGTGTAATTTTACACTGGTTGAAGTTCCTACAGATGCTGTTCTTATCCCAGCAATGTTCTAAATTTGTAGAGTGTTTTGGAAGCTCTGCCATTCAGCTTCTCTGCTGATATACATAGAGTGACTTCTGCGTGCTCCTCTTGGACACATTCACAAACAGGACAGTTCATGTCTCCCTTTTAGCAACTGGCACTGTGTGCACCTCATGACATTATTTCCAGCTGACTGGACTCAGCAATACTGAATTGGCTTAGCTGGGACTGTGAGCAGACAGCATCAGCCTTCTTAAGGTGACGAGGAGCATTGTGCTGGTTCAGCCAAGACTGCCCTGTACACGTACTTAGTGAAGGTACCTGCACCTGGAGTGGGTTTTCCTCTCCAGACCATATCAACAACTGCCCTCACGACATACTGCAACACTCATTGCCTTCCCAGTGCTTCTTCTGTGAGAATCAGGATGACAGAGGGGGTTGACATGGCCTCCAGTTCCTCTCCTACCTAAGCTGTTTCATAATATTTCCCTTAATGTGCATTCTGGTAATTGAACATTAATATTGTTGGACTTTCAGATGGTGTAGCTGGCCCAGAAACACGCACAAAGAAAAACTTCAGCCAATTTGATGTCTTAAATAAATTATTCAGTCTAGTGATTGCAAACCTGATGTAATTACCTGCATCTGCCTCTCCCACTAAAGCTGGAACAAGTCATGGTGCAGTTAACCCAGCATAAATGTAAGTATAGCCTGCCAACACCATCCAAACCAGGGCCAGCACTGTACTCCATGGTTTATATTATGTTGCTATGGAAGTTTGAAGAAAGTATGAATGCAGATGTGTGTGTGCAAAAGCACCAGAGGAATACAAGAGCAAGGTTTCAAATAATGACCTATACTGACTGCCAGGGACACGATCAACAGCATTGAAACTGGTAAACACTGAGAAACGTGTTGCTTTCACCAAGATCCCAGCACTGATATCTTAGCAGAAAACCTGCAATGTGGTAATGGGAGGATGGGAACAAGACTACAGCACTGTGTGATTTTCATCTTCCTGTAACACAAGAAGAGAAGCTTTAAAAGCAACTACACAAAATGAGAAAAGAGAAGATAGTGTGCAGCAATGTCATCTAAGATTTATGTTGGGTAACTAAGCATGATTCCCATGCCTCAATACCTGTGACTTCTGAAAACTATAAAAGACTTGCCAAAAAGAAAGCGAGAAGATGAAGGGCAACTTCAGTGCTAATCATTCTTTGCATGCAGGTGGTTCTGCCCAGAATAGTTGGAGACATACATTTTGGAGCACGAGTTTTAAGCTGTTTTGCACTCGGTTTCTCAAATTATTTCCTACATGTAGTACTACTATTCTAACTTCCAGCTCTCTGAACATTATGAAACTGGGAGCAGTCTCAAACTGTACAAAAGACCAAATTTAAAAAAAAAATCCAACAAAAAAAAAATTTGTTGAACTGATAGAAGGTAACAAAAAAAAAAAAAAAGAAGAAGAAAATATTATTCAAAAGGAGTTCAAGTTAGTGTGAAGAAATCTACACAGAAATGAAAAATAAATCCAAAATGAGCAAGAATTGGCCATGAACAAGGGTACAACTTATAGTCTGGAAAGATGATCAGTGGGTAGCTGAGATACGTGCGGATAACACATAATAAACTGCCCTCCTCCCTGAATGGAGAATTTGAAGTAGTCCAATGGAACTGATCTGTTGAAGCTTTAGTGTTGGATCACAAAGATAAAAATCATATCAGTAAAACTTCAGCCTTTGAAAGGGAATATTCACTCCATTAAAGAAAGAAAGAAAGAAAGAAAGAAAGAAAGAAAGAAAGAAAGAAAGAAAGAAAGAAAGAAAGAAAGAAAGAAAGAAAGAAAGAAAGAAAGTTTATTAAATTTGTTGTATTAATACACTGTCTATGGTTCCTAAACACATCAGACAACGTGAGCTAATTGCTAAACATTCTCATTCACAAGAAAAAGAAGGAAGGAAGGAAGGAAAAGAAGGAAGGGAAGGAAGAAAGAAAGGAAGAAAGGAAGAAAGGGTGGAAAGGAGGAAGGGAGGAAGGGAGGAAGGGAGGAAGGGAGGAAGGGAGGGAGGAAGGAAGGGAGGAAGGAAGGAAGGGAGGAAGGAAGGGAGGGAGGAAGGAAGGGAGGGAGGAAGGAAGGGAGGAAGGGAGGAAGGAAGGAAGGAAGGAAGGAAGGAAGGAAGGAAGGAAGGAAGGAAGGAAGGAAGGAAGGAAGGAAGGAAGGAAGGAAGGAAGGAAGGAAGGAAGGAAGGAAGGAAGGAAGGAAGGAAGGAAGGAAGGAAGGAAGGAAAAGGCAAATGAGAAATCTGCTAAGGAATAATAATAAGAGATTTTTTGAAAATATATGAGAAAATAAATGGATGCAAAAAGCTTTCTAAGAGCATAAATAAATTAGTAAAGTTGAAAGAAACCATCACTGTCTTTTTGAATTCATTGAGGACTAAATGATTAAAAAAAAAACAAATTTTATAAAACTATGAAGAGTTTGTAAAATGTCTTATTAATAAAACAAAGCACTGCTGTTAATGCATACCAGTCTGTGAGTTCAAAAACCAACACAGTGCCGAAAGAAAGAAGTGGTTGATTTTTGGATCTGTGGACATCTGAAAAATGTCATGGCTGACAGGAAATCTCAAATCTGGAAAAGATGGTTGTAGCTACTGACAGAAAAAAAAAAAAAAAGTTAAGAACATCTCTGGCTTTTGCTTTCAAATTTTCAAATGTAGTGGTATGGAAGAACGAGTATTAAAAGAAAGCTCTTAATAGGGATAGAATTCAGTACATTAAAACCACTTATCTATGGCCAACTCACCCTCATGTATATTTTCTTCTTCAACATGTTGTCCATTATGATCTATGTATGGTCTGTCGTCATATCTTAACTGATGGGGCTATATCCATGTGTTTGACAGCCCTCGCCACTGAGTTTCAGCAGTGATTTAGCTTTCATCATACACAACATTATGTGAAGAGAAGACGTAGTAAGAGAAGGGAAATTGAAGGGGCAATGTCAAGTACCTTTAGAGCTGAATTTAGCTGTGGAACAGTCACAGTTCTAAAGCTCAGGAAAGTAGTGCAGGAGCAGTCCTGGGTGGGCTGTGGCTCATGCTGTTTTCCATTTCTAAGTCCAACAGTTCTACAACAGAAGGAACAACATACAGTATCCATGAGTTGCCCATAGGAGGAAAGCGAGGAGTTCACAATTTCTCAGAGCAGCTGAGATGCAATTGAGATTGAATCCAAATCTAAAAAAATTCTCTAAGTTAATTCATCCATAATATCTATGTTTTTTCTCCCTTCAGCTGTTGCCACAATTGTTCCACTGGGGGACTTTTTAATTCAGTTCTCTACTACTTTTATCCATGTTTCCCAGAATGCTAGCAGCTGCAACATAATGAGATTATTTATGATTTCTAAATATCATCTTCTAATGTATCTCCCAGGCCAGCAAAGTGGCAGCTCAGCAAAGCTCACTGAACCAGAGCCTCCTGTAGCAATCCCAAAGTGTCCAGCCATTCATTTCTATTTCCTGTCTTTTCAGATTTCCTTCTGTGTTTTTTTTTTTCCATTTTTTTCTCTCCTTCACAGCAAAAACAGAAAGAAAAATGTTATTGGCTGCTGGTGTTCAGTCCCTGAAGAGGTGTAGCAGCAGAAGCCCTTCTTCTAGGAACGTTTTGGTGGCACAAAACAGTAAGAAGTTCTGTACTCCATACAGCCACCAGACATGGTCAGTTCTGTAAGCTATGATGTTTCCTGACTCAGTAGTCATTGAAACAGAGTCTGCAGTGACATGCATGAATGTCCTTTTACAACATTTGGTCTGGTCTGAGAAGTCTGTTCTTATTCTATTCCTTCATTTTTCTCATACACTTTGGGCATTGCCCTTCTAGATAGGTACTTAATTGAGGTTGAACACATTTCTAGTGCTGCAACTGCAGATTGCTTCTCTTTCAGTGAGAAAATAATTTGACTGCTTTCCAGAAAATCTGTTGGGCATATTTATGTCTAAAAAAAGGCTATTGGATAGAAACAAAACATAATTTCAGATTTTCTGTAAATTCTATTTTATGTTGGTTGATTGTGAAGAGATATTGCTGCTTTGTGTGGTCAGAAAACTACTTACAGCTTCCTCTTTGCAACAGTCCTTGAAAATATATCCCTTACTTTCCATGGTCAAAACACTTGGGATTTATGGTTCTTGACATCATCAAGTACAGATAGTCCAAGCTTTAATTCTCACAGCCCTGCCACTACACCATCAAGACACACAAGCCAGAGGGTTGTGGTCAATGCTTTTATATACAGGTGGAGGCCAGTGATGAGTGGTATCTCTGTGGGTTCATCCTGGGGTGGGCAATCCCAGATATGTATACAGCCTGGGAGAACTGACTGAGAGCAGTTCTGCAGAGAAGGACGTGGTGGTTCTGGTGAATGAAAAGCTGGACATGAGCCAGGAGTGTGCGCTTGCAGCCTGGAAGACCAGCTAAATTCTGGGCTGCATCAAAAGAGGGGTGGCCAGCAGGGGAAGGGAGGTGATTTTCCCTCTCTATTCTGCCCTTCAGAGGCCCCATCTGGAATACTACGCACAGATTTGAGGCCCCCAACACAAGAAAGACGTGGAGCTGTTGGAGCAGGTCCAGAGGAGGGCCACAAAGTTTATCAGAGGGCTTGAGCAACTCTCTTATGAAGGAAGGCTGAAGGAGCTGGGCTTATTCTGTCCAGAGAAGAGAAGGCTCTTGGGAGACCTCATTGCAGCCTTCCAGTACTTAAAGGGAGCTTAAAAGCAGGAGGGAGACCAACTTTTCACTTGGTCTGATAGTAACAGGACAAGGGGGAATAGTTTTAAACTTAAAGAGGGAAGATTTAGGTTAGATGTTAAGAAGAAATTCTTTACTCAGAGAGTGGTGAGGCACTGGCACAAGCTGCCCAGAGGAGCTGTGGATGCTCCATCCCAGGAGGCATTCAAGGCCTGGTTGGATGTGGCCCTGGGCAGCCTGATCTGATGGGTGGCAACCCTGCCCAAGGGCTTGAAATTGGATGATCTGGAACTGGCAAGGTGATGGTGAAAGAGTTTTCAGCTGAGCCTGCAAAGGCTGTGGGTTGCACAGGCAGGAAAATGCATGCTGCTCCAGAGCATGCTGCTGCTGGCCAGTGCAAATATCTGGCTCTGCAGTCTCCTTACTGGCACACAGAGCTGAAAATGCACCCCTGGAAACTACAGGGCTCTTCGGTTTGATTTTAATCCTCCCCTGTGTAAAGATGAACAGTCTTGTGCCAGCAGCTTTGTGTAGGCGCAAAGAGAAAAAGAGACAGCTGTCCAACCAGTATGGTACGGATAGGGCTGGGGAAAAGGCATATTTGAAATATAAAGGGCATTTACATTAAAGGAAGGTGTGAGAGCTGAAGGAAGAGCCAAATTAAAAAAAAAAAAAATTAAAAAAAAATGAGTCCTTCAAGTAGCCAAGTTAAATAAGACACAATGGGGGCCAATTTTGCCTCCCAGGCATTTCATGAGCCTACATCTCAGAGTCCAGGGGGTGCTGGAGAGAGAAACATGTGTCCCTCCAGGTCTTATTTCATTTGGCCACACGTGAAGAACTTTAACTCCTTTGTGACTTGCCTGTTTCTACAGCACACATCTTCCTATTTTTATTTTGCTTTATTTCTTGGTCCATTCTGTCCATTTTTAATTTTAATTTTTTTTTTTTTTGGAGGGGAACAGTTTTAAATGCTTTTGAAGACAAATATCTTCATTCTATTTAGAAAAATAATCAGTGGAGGCAAAGCAAAAAGTCATTTCAGTCATAGTATCTTAAAGGAAAATAGATACAGTATTTTGGAAAGAATTTGAAATGAAAACACAAAACCTGATGGGATTTAAATACAGAAAACTAAAAATCCACTCTCGCCCCCTCTTTTCCCTCCCCAATTCATGAGGTCACCATTTCTCATTGCACAGACTATGGCATCTTGCCGGGATCCTAAGGCAGCCACCAAAAAAAGTGTTCTTGCTGCTGTGAACACAGGCAAGGCAGGCTCAAACTGGCTAAGAAAAAATAACCATGGTGGTTTCTTGAAGCTACAAAGAGAGAATCTTTGTAGAACCATCAAGACACAGATGTCCACAGAAAGCAGATGACCTTTCTTGATCACTAAAAATTTTGATGCATAGGCATTTGAGCAAAAGGAGACCAGATGAAAATGTGTGAAATAGTGAACATGTGCTGACATTCAGCTTGGAAAAAGCTTGCTTGTGCCTGTGTATGTGTGCGCAAAGGATGAGAAGTAGGAAAAAGTCACTGCACACTCAGCACTAGCCAGGTTTCTGTTCAATAAACTTAATACAATCTGCTGATAACTCAATTCTTACTTCTCCAGCAAACTGTTTTTCTTACGTTGTGACTCAGACTGTCGTCTGCCCCTCAGCAGATGGACCTTTGCTTAGCCCTGGACTCCTGTGAGTAGTACCTGAACTTTGCATCCCACACGATTCCCAACTCACCTGCAGAGGAAGTGACTACTCTCTCTGTCACTGCATTGACCTTGGTTAACTACAGAAAATTCCCTTTTATTTTAAACAAGTTGTGAATCATTTGAGGCAAATCAAGTGTGTGAGAGCAGTAGGGTTTGTGAATATTTTCCTACCACTGCGGATGTTGTCCTGTACCAACAGGACAATCAGAAATGGCTTTAAACCAGAAGAGGGTAGAATTAGGACTAGGTATTAGGAAGAAATTCTTTACTGTGAGAGTAGTGAGACACTAGAACAGGTTGCCCAGTGAGGTTGTGGATGCCCCTTCCCTGGAAACATTCAAGGCTAGGCTCGAAGGGGCTTTGAACAACCTGGTCTAGAAGGAGGTGTCCCTGCCTATAGCAGGGGAGTTGAAACTAGGTGATCTTAAAGGTCCCTTCCCACCCAAACGGTTCTATCATTCTACTATTCTATGATTTCTTTGCAGAAGAACAGTGAAAACTGAAAGGACGTCCTGGCCACATTGATGATTCCAGCTTGCTCTGTCACAGCTTCTGGGACACCACATGCAAAATGAATGCTCTGATTCTTACCAAAGTCAGGCTACAGCACAATTATTTTCAGTGTAAATTTCTAAATTGTTTTGTTACTACATAAATCCAGTACAGACTTGAGTTGAAGATCCAGTTCAGAAATGTATCCTCACGACAGTTTCCCCAGTGCAAGGAAGAAGCTAAACTTACTATGAAGAGAAATGTATGCCCGTTAGAGGGAATTATTTTGTTGTTGTTGTTGTTGAATTTTAGCTTTGCATATGACTTGTTTCCAAGGAAGAGTTATGGCATAAAGGGCTTTAGAGTCAGCTTGGCTTGATGAGAGACTCCTCTGAAACAGCAGAAAGGCTTAAATGTGTTCAGCATCAAGCACATTCCTAATCTTCTGTCCATGTCAACAGGGATGCCCATATGCCAAAGTCCACAGTCAGAGAACTTCAACTCAGTAAAAGCACATCTGCGACCCCTGGGCATGAGTTAACTACCAGTGAGGAGCACAACTTTACAGACATATACAAAGTACTGATAATCACCACTCAGGGATTTGCCACCATGCTGACTTCACTGCTCAGAACAAGAAGAATTCAAGCTGTACATGGCAAGATTTGAAGCCTACCATGGTGTTGATTACATTATTCAGCATAACGGTAGGGAATTCTTCTCTTGATTTTCCTTCCTAGTGTTAAAGTATCTACTAGCCATGTACGCAGCTCCCTAACTGCAAATTGGTGCTTATTTCAGTGCAGTGTCATGCAGCACCTCCACATAATCACAGCTGGCTGAGGTTGACAGGGACCTCAGGGTCCATCTGGTCCAATCTCACTGCTACAACAGGGACATCCAGAACAGGGTGCCCAGAGCTACATCCAGGTGGCTCTAGAGATCTCCAAGAGGGAGACTCCACAACATCTCTGGGCAATCTTAGCTTGAAGCTCTCCCATACACCTCTTAGAATACACAGTGGGTTTTTACCTTGGTCTGGAGCGGTCCCCAGCATCTGTGAAAGTCAAATGCTCTGGTCTTCATTCCTTTCTCCTCCTCTGCTGTTATTTTGTCTAGAATCATATGGAGCTCTTCAAGCCTGTAGTCACAGTATATTCCTTTCAGCAGTTGTGGGGATGTGGGGATGAGCACAGAGCGTCAGTCTCTGACACTGACAGATCTCACACTGCTCCCAAGGAGATGCCCAAATGTTACAAAGATGAACCATATGGGCAGCCCCAGCACTCAAGGCCATTAATAGGAATTTTTAAGCAACTGTGATTGATGGGGCAGCTCTTACAAGTCTGAGATCAATGAAAATGCAACTTGATCTTTTGAACTCAAGTCCTTAATTTTTTTGTTCCTTTTTTTTTTTTTTTTCTGCAGAGAATCCCATAAAACCATTTCTGTGCAGACAAAAGCTGTCTGGGACACTTCATGTGGATTTGTCATGCATTTTCCTTTTGCTCCCCCCTTCCTCTATCCTGTTTGCAGTTTCACATGCAGTTGGTTTTGAGTTTTTCTCCATGATTTTTACAGGCATTTCAAAGTCAGATTTTTCTAAGCTTGTGATTGTCCTGAGGGCATTTTTTGAGACTCATTTTTTTAACTTTATTTTCAGTTAATATACTCCTCATTGTAACCTGAAAACAAGAGGAGAAAAATGGTAGAAAAAGGAAAGCAGAAGTCACTGGGGACAGAGAGAAGGATGAATAACCCACAGGAGAAACTGAGGATCCCAAGAAAGAAGCAAGAAAGAGGATATATCCTCTAACCATGTCTAACAAGTTTCAAATTATCTGATATTGATATTTTTCCCACAGGATTTGCTGACACAAATCTACATTATTCAGAATAGCTTTATCTTTCAGCATTTTCTTTTAGGCTCTCAACCAACCGAGCAATCACTCCTGGTAACTTTGTACTGAGCTGGTCCTCAGCCAAGACAGCAGTAGCCTTCCACCAGCTGGATTCTCCTGGAAATGAAAGCCTCCAAGAAGTTGGCAGGCTGCTTATAGACAGAGGAGAACGAGGCTGAAAAGGCAAATGGAAGGGGCCAGTTCTTAGAAATCCAGGTAGGGAATTAGGGAACAAGGAGGGAAGTGAGAGTACTCTGGGGAGCTGTTAGCTACAGTCACAGCTTGAGGATGCACAAGAGAGCCCAGGGTGCACAAGCGAAGAAGAGGCCAAATGCAATGCACAGGGTATGGGTGAGCTTGAGGGAGTGCAGAGAAATGTGAGGCAAGGCAAGAATGGGCCAGAGTGGTTCAGAGTGAGGGTATGAAAGGCAAAGGGCTGCAGAGGAGAGGAGGAGAGTACAGCTGTAAGGAAATTTGTGTGTGTGGAGGGAGGGGGGCGGGGGGGGGGAAGGAAAGGAATAGCTTTAAAGAAGTAGGGAGGGATGTGGTAGGAGAGGGGGGAAAGCTAAGAGACCAAGCAGCAGTTCCTCCATCTCCAGGGAATGAAAGAACAGGAAATGGAGCCTATGTTTTATGTGGGATTGACAGCTGTATTTTGAACTGAAAACAACCACATACAAGTCAGGGGCTGGGAAATTTTCCCTTTGGGCATGGAAATGAAGAAATAGGTGAAAGCAATGAAAGCCGTGTGTTAGTTACATGATGTTTAACCCAACATCAGTGCAAAGGGGATTTGGAGAAGGAGTCAAAGGGGTGATATTGACTTTTGGAATGGTATTGCCTCGGGTGAGACATTTCTTCTCCTCCCTTGAATAGCTGTCGGCCCACACAACTCCCTGCAAGGCTCAGAGTAGATAAGTTCTAGCACAGTTTTGGGACACGCAGTGCATATGGAGATTCCAGGAAGGGTGAGGATCCGTCCCAAGAAATCCCTGTTTGAACGCATTTCTCAAGCCTTATTTGAGTAATACTTAACTGGAAGTAGGGACGACTTCTTTGCTTGACTTATTGGCAGTGGAAGTGGTGGCTCAGCACACCTTTTGGAGGTCTCACACAGCTCTGGAAATGGGCAAGCAGTTGGTAAGCAGTGGAAACTCATGTACTCTCGAGACCTAAAGCACTCCGAAGAGTTCAAGCACTCTAGCAGTGTGCATAAACGAAGATGCCATTGTACGTCGCCTGGGGACTTTCATCTTCAAACAGGCCCTTCAGTGATGTCACACAGATAATTCACGGTGTGGGTGACTGCCAGAGTTGTCTTTTTTTCAGTTTCTGGAGCTCCCAAATCTTGATTTAGCAGATCATATGGTATCCCCAGAGACACACTCACACTTGAGATGGGTTCTTCTTTTAAAAGCCTTGGTGTCTGCAAAATGCATCACTCCTTCATTAAAAATATTATGCTCATTTAGCTGATTGTGATGACTCAGACATACCTTAAGCTCCACAGTGTAATAGTAACAATGCTAGTAATTTGAGTGGTTTGAACTGCTGAGTCTTTTCTTTGTAACAAATCTGTGTGATTAATATTTTCTTTCAAAATGACCAGTGGAGCAGTGAGATGTACCAGTTCACATCATTAAAAATTGGAACTGTGTCTCCAAGGAAGAGGAGCAAGCTGACAAAAGACAGGGTCAGCCCCTTGCAATCGCACAGGACTCTGGCCACACAGGTTGGATTCACACCCAACCTGGAGTAACAACTTCTGTGGGTGAATGGTAAGTCTAGTCTTCTTGACTTTCTCAGATACTAGCTGCATTTACTGTGGCTTCCAAAAGCCACAAGAAGGCAGCCAGATAGTAACACCATATGCTGGCTAGGCTTGTTTCTTACAGGCATCTACCAACTGGAACCCCTTTCACTGCCATACTGCTGCAGCATAGGGCTAAGCTTCAATGGGAGACTCAAAACAAGCATGCAATACCTAGCTCACCTCACTTTGCAATTTGCGTCAGCTGAGTACTCCTTGCTCCAGTTGAGTATTTACTTTATTGAAACAGCAGCCTGATCTCTCAGAGCCTCTGTAACTGGTCACATTTAGCTTTTTCCCACCACGAGCTTCAGGGAGAGACTAAGTGATGGTGGGGAGGTTCCTTTTAGCCTTGATCCATATGAGCTTCTGCATTATTTTTTCTTTCCTGACTTCTATTCTGCTTCTAAAACTTCCTTTAAAATGACAGTGACTCTTCCATTTACAGCTGCTGCTTTGGAGCTCTGTCAGCCTTGTTGATCCCTGCTGCAAGTGACAACACTTCTCACTGTCTTTTATATATCAGCTTAACAGCCTGATAACAACTGGGCAGAAACAGATATTCCTGGCACCCTGTATGAGTGTACTGTGCAAGGCTAGCAGTGTGGCACTAGCTATAATTTTCTGTCTCTTGATCTTGAGCTGTTACCTTCTGATTGCTTGAAAATTACTCCGGAGGTTCATATGGTCTGAATTACGTCTATGGCTGAACACACTTAGTGCTGTAGGATACTTAAAGGATTTTAGGCAGAATCAACTTTTTCTTGTGTGTCTGCACTCTTTTGAGACATCTTAGCAGGAAACAAAATGCAGATTTTGACAACTACAGAAATGTTTTCACCAGCTGAGGATCTGAACCCCACTTCCAGACTCTTAACACTTTTTGCAATTCACTTTGGGCAATGCAGCTGTAGAGCAAAGTTTTTGTGGAAATTTTTGTGCATTTTTATGTAGAATTGTTCTGCATACAGTGGAGCATATTCACAAGGTGTTTCTTTTAAAACCTTGTTAAGTGTTTTGTGAGTGATTTCCATTATCTTGCTTTCTAAAAGATGCTCTGTGTATGCAAATATTTGAGCTCTGCCTGACAGAGTAAACTCTACTATCAGCAGTTCCTTTCCAAATCATCCTAAGGGTTTTTCTCCAACCCCTATCCCTGTTATCAACATCCTCACATTTGATTCAATGGTCCTGCACTCCTGGTCCGCTAACTCTGCTGTCAATCAACAAACCAATACTCAAGCATTCTCCAGAGCACATTTGGTAATGTAAACTGATGGATAATATAGGCAAGCACTGGTGCTGGTGTGTGAACAACTACTGTGCTCCTAGTCTGAACAACACTTCCTCAAAGCTGTAACTAAGCTTAATATCCATTTAACAAGAGTATAGGTAAAGTGGACAAGTGTTGGCATCTCTATTCCCCATTACTCTACAAACATAACTTACCTACTGTTGGTCTGGAAGTCACTCTTGTATCCCAGAATGCTCTGTGAAAAAATAAAAATAAAAAAAAATTACCCTTCCCTATGTCTTCAGTCTTTTCTGCTTGATGTCCCAGCGATCCCAAAGGGTGTTAAAAATGTGTTTAGCACTTGGACCATCCATTTTAAATTTTAGCAAAGACTGGAAGGTTTGCCAGTGGTTTTGCTTTCCCAGCATGAGCCAAACATGCCTGCCAGATTTCTCAAGAGGGGATGTAATATTTTCCTATTTCTAAATAGTCCAATGAAGCATTAAAATATTGAAACATAAAATGAATCTGTTTTATGAAAGAATTCTCTGTTGTCAAGGAAGGAGGGCTGGCAAACACCTGAAGACTCCGGGATCTTTTCTCCTCTGTGACCTGAGGCTCCTGGGAAGTGACCTTTACCAGCGTGGAGGCACAGGAATGCAGTGGTGCCAAACTTCCCCTCCAAGTGTTGTGGGCAGCCTAGTGGAAAAACCTGTAAATACTGCAGAATGTTGTGAATTGCTACTGGTGCTACTGTGTCTTTAGATAGAGGCATGTACTGTGCATTCTGTTCTCCGCAACTCTCTTTTCATAACAGTTAACTACTGTATAACAAGGAAAGAAAAGCCAGAGGTGTCATGGTTACAGGAAGTATATAGTGTCAGTGGATTTGCATAGTATTTAGAAGAGTTAGAGTTACATTGCAGTGACGCAATTCTACAGCACTTGTTAATTCCTTCTTCTCCCCAAATACTTCCTCCTGACTCCCACTCTTGTTTGAACATACCCACTCTGTTATTCCTCGCTCCGAGTGCTCTGTGGTTACCAGACAATTGTAGTTTAACATATTAACACTACATTTAATAACCTGCAGCAGATCCCAGGCTGACACCGTGTCCGGATGAGGGTCCACTGGCCCCATCCAGGCATGGTAATCCAGACTGTCCCAGTGGGATTCTTAGACTTTTGTCTCTTGCTATCAGTTTCCATCTGTCCCTATGAAAATGTTGCTCTCCATCAAGTTGTTCTCCATTCCAGCAATTGTCACAAAATGAGTTTTAAAATCCCACTTGTTTGCCTAATGAAGCTGTTTGTGAAGCATTCCCAGGAGAACTCACACCATGGTGACCTCCACATCAGAGAGAGGCTTTATATTTGTCAGATTTCTATCCAGAGTTCAGGTTTCATAGAGATATTCCCTATCCTTAATATGTGGCATCTTGTTACTCTGCAAAGTGCCTGACCAGAAGTAGAGCTGTTGTAACATCTTCTGCTCTGATTCTGGTAAAGGGCAAACCTCCCATGAACCATCTAACATCATTGCAAGGGTGACCCTGGAAAACTCCCTGGAAATGCCCTTTCCTCTTTCCACCTTGAGAGCTGGTTTCAATTGTCTCCCTTTTTTGGCAAACAGGGGTAGAGGTGGTGACATCAAGGCCCTTCTTGGCACCTCCCTTTTCACAAGGAGGCATGCATTCAATTAGAGGATTTTAATTAAAATACTTCTCTGTAGCATCCTGTTTCCAGGCCTTGCTGTAAATTTAACTTGACGTTCTCTCATTTAACAGGTGGGTGAGATTATTCTGAGAGCTGCCAGATGGAAGAAAGTAGAAACAGAGCTGACTGCTCAGATTGAAGGAGAGGAAGAGAGTGTAAAGCAAAGAGTGGGGTACGTATTTGCTGTGTATGTGTCAATATTTATTGTGTAACATTTAATCTCTTTCTGTGATGGTTCTTCACTATCATGTACATGTGATTTCAATTTCTTCTGAAGGATAAAATTTGCAATTTTTTTTTCCATTCATTTTGCATCGGAGGAGTTCAGGAGCAACTATTGAGTTCCAGTTGGAGCAAATTCAATGTACCCCTGTCCTACCTAACAAAAAGAAACAAAACACCCCTCAGCCTGAAGGTGGGAAGCAGAGTAGCAGCTGTGAGAGCCATGGGAGTGGGCAGCTTGCTAAAGGTCTCTTCTGTGAATGCAGCTGTGTCAGCGCCAGCCTCCAGATGCAACGGGTTAAAGGATATGGGAGAGAAAAAATTGTTTCCAAGAGGTTAAAATCCAACAGCTATCAGAAGCAAGGATAAGGAATGTGGAGAGCAGCCAGCTGGGAGTCTGTGAGGTAAAGAGGCTGGTGACAAGGAGTGATTAGGAAGGAAAATTGAAGGAACCAAAGCAAAAGAGAAAAAGGAGAACAGGTCAGGAAGGAGGAACCTCAAAGAACAGGGAAGAAATAATCACTAGGAGTAATGGAGCACAGGGAGACGATTGAGAAAATCGTGGTGGGAACAACGACAGTAATGAGGAGGAAGGGAAATGAAGACCATTACACTCTATTTTTACCCTTGGCAGCAACAAAATATAAAAGAATTAAAGACCAAACTGTAAACACTGATCTCCTACTGTGCTGCGTAGACTAGCAGTCTAACTTATATGTGTGCCACTAAGAAGCGAGCCCTAATGAGCAAAGCAGAGCAGAGGCTACCTGAGTCATCACAAAGCTGTGGTGCAAGCAAAGAGTGTGTTATAAGTCATCAGAAGCATTGGGCTATGCTGTTGTAACCGAGAGTAACAGTGCAATTAGTCTCACTCTTGCCTTTCTGACATGGACTAAGTGCTTTCGAGGGAGACCTTTGCAGCAGAAGGCTTAGCAAATAAGATGCTCCAGGGAAAACAGAATCCAGAGAGTATTATCTTCCTCAGTTCCATTTGGTAAAGGCTCCTTTAGGTTCTAGATTCAGAGGTCTGGAACATTCAAAGCTGATGATGAACTGTTTAGATTTTCTGTTCTAACTCCAAAGGCCCACAGAGTGAATCACAGTCTGTGAGTTGGCTGTAGACTGAAGGACTTAAAACTGCGCGGGTAAGCACTACAAGTTTTTATGGTTTCCTCACTAAGAATAAGCTTTTGCTCAGAGCTGTGGTCAGTCCAACAGTGACACAAGAATGTTTTGTGGAGATGAAAGAACTTTCATGTGCCCATGAAACAGCTCCTCATAGGTTGGAATAGAAAAATACATGAGCATACTACATCTACATTTTCAGCGAGACTTTGAATTATCATGGGCAAATACAGCTTTTCATCAGTTTAACAAAGTGAAATATTTCAAAAGAGACCAAAACCAGAGCAGATGTTTTCAATTCCTCAAATAGAAAAAAATACATAAAATAAAATCCTGTTTAAAAATGGATGTATATAAGTGTTTTCTATTAAAGATTGGTTTGGTGGAAAATTCTCCAACAACAATCATAGCCTAGACATTGGTACAAGCTGAAACTTACATCTGAATGTTGCTGCACAAAATCAAGTGCTTTAGCCACTAGAAATTCTTCTATCAGTCACATTGTAATCTCTCTCCAAAAAAGAGATCTTAATTATTTTCCAGTGGGATCTGCTCTCCATATTATTATACTAATGATCTTTAAATGCATCAGTATCCTTTAATTCTTTACCAGTCACGTCTCATACAAATCTTTCCATAATTTTCTCTGTGACTGATTCTGGCCTAATGTGCCTGTGTTTTCTTGAGTGAACCCATTTATGCTCTTGAACAAACAGACAACAATTAGCTTTTTTACAATCATCTTGAGTTGCCTCAGTGTTCCAAAACATATGAAATATCAACTGGAATAGCTCAGAATACTCTTCAGCAAAGCTCTTTTAAGCTCACTTCTGACATATACCTGGTCTGTGGACTTTAAAATGTTAAATTTTAGTAATTGTTTAAAACATTCTTGAGTTACTCTTGGACATATTTTCAGAGATTCACAGGAAAGATGGGCCCACCAGGATGCAGAGACCTTATCTTTATCATTGATACACTGTGTGCTGCCCAGCTACTTTTACATTAAGTCCCACAACTTCAGTTTGACCAAAGTGAAAGTCTAGGCACAATAGAAGCCTCAGATAACATCTGTGTGAATATTTCTGCAGTGGCAAGGAAGTGATCCATGTACACAACCAACAGCCCTGCAAACAACGTGCACTCTGTACTGCAGAAGAATGTTATGCCACTGTGATCTTGGCAAAGTCCCATTTGCACCTCAAGTTGAGGTTGTGACCTTCGGCAAAGCAGCACAAGATATCACAAGGCATCTGAAACAGGACTGTTTTCGAGAGATCAATTGTCCCTCAAAGTGATGTGTTTGGCGCTAGGTAATTTCTCAGGTCTTAAAAAAATGCTAAGCAAGAAAATTTTACTTCCTTCCCCAAAAGCCAGGTAAGCTCAACACCGAGGAAGACTCCCCTTAGGATAACTTCAGTGAACTAGAGGAAATTCCGATGTACTGTATTTGCTTTAAGTTTTTACTCATATGAAGAGTTACATAGAACCAAAGGGTTTTGCAGAATGCTGAATGCAAAGGGAGATATTTTTTTCTGTAGAGAGCTGTGATGTATGTGACTTTCTCTGAGCCACTACTTTCCAAACTGTGTGCTCTCTTGCTGGAAATTGAACTGGCATTTCAAAGTCTAAAGATTTGTCTGTAGATCTGTATTTGTTAGTCACTGGCACAAAAGTAAGAATCCTCCATTACTTCTAAATTATACCAGAATGCCAACATCTGTGAAATATATACGACTCAGGAAGCTCCTAAGCTATTTCAAGGTTCTTTAATTTAAGTAGCTTCCATCTTGCATTCTCCTTTGCTACAGTTGGCAAACTTTTATTCCATCTATAGAACCGTAGATAATAAAGCCTGCCCACTGCCTTTTTTTTCTTTGTAGAACTGGAAAATAATGGGAGCTAAACACCTTCAACTTTACAATTTTTCTGTTAAAACTATATGTGCTAACCCAGGCTTTCTTTTCTTTTTTTCCTAATACGCTTTTAAGTATTCTCTTTAAAGCCACGATCACTTTCATTTTATAAACTCACATATTCTTAATTTATAAATTATATTAATCATCAGCTACTTCCACCTTTTTCATGAGACATCTTGTTGTTTAATCACTGCTTCCAGATAGCTTTTTTAACCAGTCTGATTTCCACTGAGCTATATTTCCATCCATATCCAACACTGCAACATTTTATAGATGCACACGATGATGGACTGTGCCATTGACCTGGTAGGAGATTCACAAAGGATTCCATAGCTTAGCTAGGATTTTCAAAATTTTCTAATCAGGAGTAGTTAAAAGCTTTGGAAAATGGAATTGTAATTTCAAATAACAAATTTAATTATTGTTTCATGTGATTTCTTTCACAGAAGACAAATACACTTTGGCAGTCGCTGGTGTTCAGGCAACCAATGACCTTTAGATTAGCTACTACCTTCTTGTCCTGTTCAAGAGTTGGTACTGAGTTATCTCATTCCAGATGCAGCATGCTGCGTGTAAGGAAATTACTGATTATTATTTCTAGAAACTCTCAAAAGTTTTGTCAATAGAACATAAGAAGTCCAGCAAATGTTTCCCAGGTTCCTCTCAGCCAGATGTCTGTCATTCTCTATGTTTAGTGAAACTAACTAGATGTTTAGCCCTCATACATTCAAATTTCATATTTCTAAGTCAACAGTGACTTTGGAGTACACATCACAGTCTCTCTGATATCTGGAGACACAGTTTCACCTCTGCTTGCCTCGCTGTACAGGTTGTAACTATGACATTTAACATCCACACTGTAAAACTTAATCCATCCTAGGTGTAAGGACTGCACTAGGATAGATATGGCCCAGTTTTCTTATTATCTCATAAACAGGTGGAACACATAAATATTCCTTTCACTCACGTACATGGTGGTATCTTATAACTTGGACCCAACAACTGGTTACAGAAAAGTGCCTCAATGTCTTTACAAGTTCACACCACTACTGAGTGCACAGTCATCTCAGGACAACCTTAACCATCATGGTCCAACTGGACATTTACTCCTCTCCTTTGGAAACAGATCTCTGTCTGTGGCTAAAACTCAAGAGGACATGGCTAGGAACGTTTTCTATCATTTTGAATGTATGAATGTAAGTTAAAATATTTTTTAAAAAATTATGTGAACACAGGTAGAATTAACAATATGCCCTACAGGATTAGTTACCTACAAGGCTGTCCACAGCCCATTCTTAAACATATGGACTCTGTTTCCTGCTGCAGACCCCAGCTCAGACCACTACATCTCCCATGCCCTTGGATTTTTACTGAGGAAAAAAAAAAAAGAATAAAGTGATTTAGGAAGAGTTAATGCTCCTGAACAGATGCACCAGTAAGAGATGTGACAAAATGTCAAATGGAATGTGCCTGAGGGCTTGGAATTTGGCCGTGGACATAGCAGATGAGTCCCCAGGATGGCATGTCCCCCAGAGGCCCAGCATGCTTTGGTGACAGCTGTGATTTTTATGGCCCAGCTTCGATGACAGTTTGGGAGGAGTCAGCTCCACTCTGTTCTGATAGGAATTTGGTTTGTCATCAGATTCTAAAATCCCTCTGATTTACGGCATCAGCCACTGTTGGTGTTTTACTTAGATGCATGTCCTGTACTCTTTCCCTGTGGATAACAGACTGATGGAGGTTAAGGTGCAAACAGTAATGTTCAGATTAAACTAATTGGGAGGAAAAGGAAAGTGGTAGGTCATTACATGATAGGAAACATACAGAAAGCTCCAAAAATCATTCATTAAGATCACTTTATTCTGAAAATGGACAGCTCCTCACAGTGGTACAGACACCAACAAATCTATGTGGTCCACGATCTGAAAGAATTATGCATGTTTCAGGGAATTAAAAGATTTATCTCAGAGTACTGCAAGAACTGGCTGACAGCATCTTGAGACCTCTCAATTATTTTTCAGTGATCTTGGGAATTTGGAGATGTCCCAGTCAACTGAAGACTGGCAGTTTTCCAGAAGGGCAAGAAAGAAGACCCTGATAATTACTGGCCTGGCTGCCTCACTTCAGTGCCTGGCAAAATTATGGAGAAAATTATTCTGAGTGTTACTGAAAAACACCTGAAAGACAATGGAGGCATTGGTCATGGCCAACATAGATTCACAAGGGGAAAGTCCTATTTAATGAACTTAATTTCCTTTCAAGATACAGTTACCCATGTAGATGACCAAGGGAAGCCAGTGGATGCAATTTTCTTGGATTTCAGTAAAGTTTTTGATACTGTTTCTCATAGTACCTTTTTGCATAAAATGTCTGGCCTATGGCTGGACAAAAACATAATGTAATGGATGAGCAATCAGTTGATGGATTGGGATCAAAGGGTTATATTAAATGGGGTTAAATCAGGCTGGTTTCTGGTCATTAGAGGTTTCTGCAGGACTCTCCATTTTAGGGCCAGTTTTCTGTAATATATTCATTGACGACAGGGATACAGGACTCCAAGGTGTACTAAGAAAGTTTGTAGATGATACTAAACTGAAAGAAGCTGTTGACTCCCTCAGGGATAGAGAAACCTTTCAGAGAAAACTTGATAAATCAGAGGGCTGGGCAATCATCATCTGCATGAAGTTTAACACGAGCAAGTACTGGATTCTGCACCTCAGATGTGGCAGCCCTGGACATGTGTACAGATTGGAGAACAAGTGACAGAAAAGCAACCCCACTGACTGGGATCAGGGGATTATGGCTAAATCTGAGCCAGCAGTGTGCCCTGGCAGCCCAAAGGGCCAACCACAAACCCTGGGGTGCATCAGGCCCAGCACTGCCAGCCCCGGGGGTGGGGGGGAGGGAGGAGTTGTCCCACTCTTCTCTGTGCTGTGCGGCCTCACCTCCTGCACTGGGTGCAGCTTTGGGTGCCACAATGTAAGGACATAAAACCATGAGAGAGCATCCAAAGGAGGGCTATGAAGATGGGGAAGGGTCTGGAGGGCAAAATGTATGAGGAGCAGCTGAGGTCCTGTGGTTTGTTCAGCCCAGAGCAGAGGAGGCTGAGGGGAGGCCTCATGGTGGCCTACAACTTCTCACAGCCCTGAGCTCTGCTCTCTGGTGTCAGTGACAGGATCTGAGGGAACGGCATGAAGCTGTATAAGGGGAGGGTCAGGATGCAAGTTAGGAAAAGGTTCTGCACCAGAGGGCAGTGGGCATGGCACAGGCTGTCCAGGGCAATGACCATGGCCCTGAGCTGCTGGAGTGTAAGGAGTGTTTGGACTCTGCTCTCAGACATAGACTGGTGCTGTGTCAAGCCAGAAGTTGGACTCAATCTTTGTGGGTCTCTTCCAACTCAGGATATTCTATGATTTTCTGATTCTAACGAATATCTTCCTACTTGGTACCAAGTCCCCTTGTATTTGCCTATGACAAAGTAATCACCCAGAAAGGTGATCTGTGAATGTACTTGCAACAAGCCCTTTAGAAGCAGGTGTCAAATGCCTACAGCCACACAGGGTAAGGGCCATGTCAGCACGGCACTACTCAGTTCTTCAGCTCCCATTTGGTATGACCTTGATGTGGATTTCCTTGCTCACTTAACACCCAGTAGGGAACCAATCTGGCACTTGCAGAGTCATTTAGGATACAGGTTCCTGGATTTTCTGACATTTTATTTTGCAGGTCTGGTAAGACAGATAGCACTAACAGTTCCTCTGCCAGTCAAAAATCCCATTCCCACCAGCACAGTCTTTTAATTCTCATCTTAAGATAGGATGTTATAGAATATGGTAGGTTCATTCTGGTGGACCTCACTGGTACTTTTCATGAGCCTTGCTATAAATGTGACCTGAAGCCTGAAGACTTCCGGGATCACATTTCTTGGAGATGACAACAAAACATTCAAAATCACTGGGTACCCTGTGGCCAAGCTGTGTGTGCTCTGTGGGATCAAAAGGGGCTGACTGGTGAGAATTCTCAGCATGGCACTTGAGACTTTTAAAGCAAAATGCATGTATTTCTTGCCTGGAGCATGTTTGGATGCACCATGATTCTTAATAACATCCTCACTCTTGGGTCTCAGGCACCCACCTCCCTCTTTTCTCCAGACATTCTGCCACATGGCGTTTCTAGCTGCTGGATTAGAAATTACTTCTATTTCTACTTCCTCAGATTCACTGCATGTTTGTAAAAGCTCATCTTACTAATTCTCCTGTTGTCCATTGTTTGTTTTTTCAAGAAAAAGGTGTAAAGATGCAACTTGCTATTGTAAATTTCTAAAGAAGTGGGCAGAAAAAAAACAAAGGAAAAAATATGAAATTATATTTGACCCTTCGTTATTAGGCACAAATTGAAATGTTATATTCCTTATTGAGAGTTATCTGACCACAGATGAAAAAGCCTGGGAAAACCATGTCAGAACAACAGCAGGAAGAAGCTCAGCCCCAGTCCTTGTCACAGAGGATGCAGTGGACACAGAGAGTCTCTGGAGATCTGTCGCAACTCCTGGGGATTTGGAAAGAAAACAGATAAAGCCAAACTATCCCGTGAGTGAAATAATTCCAGTTCAGTCTCATAAATCAGATACAGTTTGGATCTGTTGAAAAACTCTGCAAGAAATGTCAGAAAAAGGTCAGTCAGTACACCTGAGTACTTCTGTTGTGGTGTAAGACCTCAACAGTTTTGTAAACAATCTATGGGGATGGAAAAGTTTATTAAATACCAGTAGTCCCTGGTGAGTGGGTACTACAGATTCCAATTGTGTTTTTGCAGAATCATCTTTTTTCTCCATTTGCCATGCCAGGACTCTAGTAGCGGTGTTACAGTACCTCTCCCAATTAGCTCAGAGTGAGAGAAGTATATGAATAGCAGTAGAACTCCATTCCCAAGGGACTGTTTGTCCTTCATGGCTATTTTAGTTTATAGTCCAGTTATCATCCTACTCCACAAATGTCTAATCACATAGCAAGTGCTCCCTTTGGACCTTAGGATCCTTCATATAATATGGGGACAACACTGAAACAGGTAAGGTCAGTGTCATCTGAAACGGAATAATACATTTCTTATTAATAGTCTAAAAGTGTTTTCCCCTGATTTCCAAGTGACTGAGAAAAGCTGGCACAATCCTTCTGTTTCCATACTTAGATCAACAGCAACACTGAAGTGCACACTTTGGGCAACATGAGTGGCCAGTGAATTGCAGAGAACACAAAGGACCAGATCAGTACAACTGTTAACACAATCAGAATGTATGAATCACTGATCTTAGAGTCCGAGAGGCTCCTGAGCTCCACACCCATCAGAATTTCAGTACCATCTATCTGCTTCTAGACTCTGCAACACTTCATGTATTTTTTTCACTGAAAAATGTTTTCCAGATTTCTTTTACTTTTACTTCTTGCCAGTGATACAAATACCACAAAACAGTCTATCTCAAAGTGTTCTGGCAAATAATTCAGGTGTTGGCTAAGATTCTAATACACACTGTCTACATTAGGTTTTTATAACATGTCAGCTAGCTCCTGATAGCTACCATGTGGTGATAACGACTGTTCGGTCCAAGACCTAAATGAGATGGAGAAAGTGCATGTGTAAAGAAGGAACACATCTCTGCAGTGATGTTCCTATTCCTACACTTTCTGCAGTTCCTGGAAAAAGAGTGAGCGCAGAGGCCTGGATTGTTAACACTGAAATAAGTCCTGCTTTTTCTAACCTCATATTTATGGTTCATCATCACTATTTATAGCTACTATATCTTCAGCTTTTTTCTTCCAGCTTAGTGATGTGGATGTTGTGGAGAGCCTAGTGGTGCAACTCACATACGTCTGTAAAGAAGGAAAATTGATTGTGTCACAGCAAATGAGCTGCTGCTGGTCTGATCAGCCTCACTGAAGTCAAGGTTTGCACTCAAGTGCCATTAGTTTGGAGTTACATGTCAGGTATAATTTAATACTGAGAATCTAGAAGTGTCTGACTGGACTTTGGAGAGAGCCTAACCCCTCTGTTCTGCATGTCAAATTAACTACCCAGTAGTGAGTTCCCCTGGCAAAATGATCACCCGTTGGCCAGCTGCCACACCGCAAAGCTCCCCATACAACCGTCTCAGAAATGGAAACTTGTTATTCTGTAGCTGCCCTGTGAATACCCGTTCTGTCAAGGCTGGAGGGAAATATTTGGGGCAGGCAGGCTGAGAAAACAGAGAGGTGTTGGGTGTCAGAATTGATTTAAACGGGCTGCAGCTTTGCGCATAAGCACTGGAGCTCAGCAGCCAGAGGATAGGAGGTAGCAAAAGCTGGGGGCTCAGAAGCAGAAGAAAGTGTGCTAGAGATAACCTTGAACACCCAAGAGCTTCATTTGGATGTAAGAAGAGATCATTGTTTGTTCCAGCATGACATGTGAGGTCTTCCTAATTTTCACAAGCAGGTAGCAGTTGTGTTTACAGGACACCTGGTACACTGCTGCTGGCAAATCAATGAACATTAATCCCAGGTGCCCCTACAGGCTGAGCTGCCAGGGGACCAGGTAAGTATGAGAATAACAGATTCAGTCTCAACAAATGTGATTCTGTGATTCTGAAATGACCTCTACCTGAGTCTGTTGTGGAGTTAACGGTGCCCAGCATGGCACTGCACAGCAGTGACCTCAGTGACAAGGCCTTCTTAAAGAACTTTAATATACACTGAGAACTTTTGGGTACTTCTCCATCAAAGAGATCCCAGTGTCCCTACAGCCTCTGCCTTATTCAAACAAGGAGACCTCGTGGAGCACGTATCTTTCTAACTTGAAAGGAAACTGGGCTGGTAAGGGTTGGTGAATACCATCTGTCATCCGGACATGCAATTTGTACACATTCAGACCATGCCCAGATGCCTTGGATTTGGAAAGTGGCAAATTTGGATGCCTTGATATAGAAGCAATCATGATTTAGAATCATAGGATCCTGACAATCCCAAGGAGATCTCCAGCCCAAGATCCTGCTCAAAGCAGAGTCAGCTATGAGGGCAAACCTGACTGCTCAGGGCTTGCTCAGAGAGCAAAGATCTTGGAAACAGATACACATACTTACCGTTTTGTTCAGAAGGACATGACACATATGACTATTTCCTTTGCCATAAATGATGTTAGTTCTTCATGCTTTCAAGTATTTTTTCCTCCCCAGTTTCCACCATCCATTGAATGTCAACTCCAGTCTGTGATGACTAAACAGCTGAGACAAAGGACAGGAACCCTGAATAAATATGTTAGTGACAAATATGTTTCACTTTTCTTTCAAATCTATTCTGAAACTGTTGCCAACTGAGGCTTGGCAAAGTAGCCTACATTAGAACATATCTCACATTAAGCCACTTCCTTTCTACTCATAAATTTAGTTTTTCTTTTCTACTGCCTGTCACCTGAAGTTCTGAGGGCATTCAGGAGATGTTCTGGCTTATTCCACCTCATAGAAGAAGACCCCTTGACATTTTCTTTCTCCTTTCTCATATTCAGTAGCCTTACACACAAGAAATCCTTCTAAAATCCATTTTGTACCAAGAAAGTGCAAATCTAGTTACACTCTGCATTACATACCACTGTTACATGTGTGCATTCACATTGTTCACTTGTTTACAATAACAGAGATATGTTTATCATAATTTTCATAATTTATTTTATTTTGCAAATACCAACATGCTCAGCTCAGGGTTAACAATTCTGTTGGGCACAACCTAGCATGGGGTGGTCTGACCTGTCACCCCATTAACAATTGAGCTGGTTGGTATATTTTGCTACTTAACTCTTTTAGCATTCCTGATGATCCTGGTTTAACATTTTCAAAGGCATCCTGCATAGTCTGTGAGTCTACAATAAGAGTGCCATGACTTGTCAGATTTTCTGCCTTAGAGATGCCCATCTCTTCAGGTGAGATGTGACATCTCTGCTAAACAGTTTGCCCAAAGATATCATCTGAACTTGGATATAGTATACAGGTGTGTGTAAGCATTAGCAGCTTCTTAATCTGGTTCAATCTTTATGCTTGGGCTGTCAAGCTACTCAGAAAAGATGCTCACATGTATTTTCCCACCATCCTGGGCCTCCAGAGACTGTGGATAGTCAATGGCTTTATAAGGCCAAAGAATTAAGCAGACATTGTACTGCTATTCAGTATGTAATATATTTAAATCACACAAGAGTTTTTAGTGGTCTCTGACAGCCAAGAGAACTAGATACCTTTAATGAAAAATTTGTCTGTTGGCAGAGAGGTCTACAGAAAGAGAAAGAAATGTGTACCTGAAATATGTGTCTATATCATCACTTCTTTCCAATGAGGAACATTTCCATATTGATATACTGATGAACAGTATCTAAAAGCAGTAGACTTTTGTAAATCTACTGTGGGTATGAACTTTTATCCTTAACATATCTTGAATCAATTTGTGTTGCCCAATCTGTATCTATAATTTTAATGCTACTTTCATGGGCATTTCCAAAGTATTAGGGCATTTACTTGTCTTTTTAACTACTGCTTATATGACAAGATTGCTTTACAAAACAGGTTTTGTTATTTATTATGAATGCTAGGGAGTAGCTGACTATTTGATGAGATGCTGGATTCACTTGTGTGTGTTGTGGAAAAGTAAGTACTCTAATCTCAAGTCAGGCCTGAAGTATTCATCCAGAAATATTAATATCTGAAGATGTATCACCAAGGGGCTGATAAGAAATGCTGTGAAAGGCAAGAAGATTGTAAAGTTTAGTGTGGAATGATAGATATAAGTCATGTGGATCATACTGAATTTTTGAAAGTTTTTGTAGGAATTTAGTATGACAACACCTCCATCAACATGGTTAAAGCAGAAGAAGAATCAAGAATTCTGCTTATTTGCAGAATTGGACTTCAGAAAAGAAGTATTTTGAGGATCCCATATAATTTCATTTGGGCATTACACGTTAAGAATGTCTCTTCTCCATTTATTTCTGGAGGAATCTGAAAATTGCCATACCTGATCAAACAGAAATTAAAGGTATCCTGTTGTCTTCTCTCCATACTCATGTCTTCAGAAGAAACTGTATGTCTGTGTACATGGAACAGGGAAAGCTCCTTCCTGTCTTATTCCAACAGAAGCGAACTGGTTCATACCATTCATTTTAAGATTATTTCCACAGTAACTTAATCATTTTCATTTACCATGTAAACATCCAGCTACTTGTTAATCTTATTTAAATATTGACACAGTCCTCAATTGTCAGTGACCACTATAGACTCACTCTAAACCATGTAAAAAAAGTCTCCTGGGGGATTACCTTTTAATCTGATGTTGCCACTAAAATTCACAGATGTCCTTTACTTTTATTATCATTTTCACTCATCCATTTCTCCTTTCTACACGGAGCAAATTTGGTCTCTTCACAGATATGGAAGTCTGTCATTCTTGCAAGCTTTTTTGTCACCTGACAAAAGTCCTTTCCCAGAATTTACCTGGAGGTGTTCGTTACCCGGCCAGTTCCATCTATGCAACTACAGCCCAGGCTAGTAGTATGCAAATCAAATTATCCTCCCAGATTTGGATTTGCTGCTGTGCCAGCCATGCCATTACCACCAAATTTTCACACTGTTCCTTTGATGGAATGAAATGCAAACGCTGGGAGACATTTCAAAGATGGCTTGTGAACTTTCACTTGCTCATCTGACTGTTGTACAAGTGTGGAGTATGGTCTATTTTTAATCACAAGTCCAAATTCTGTACAATTCAAACACTGTCAGCTTTTCTGCAGACAAGCAATATAATGTGTATGTTTATGAACTTGTTGCTGGCTTGTATTAAGGGCCTGACTGTATCTCAGCCTGCAAAATCAAATTAGAGTAACAGAAATGTATAATTTTCTACTCTCCCCCAAAAATACTGTGCTTGGAGAACAGCAGTTGCAAGCTTCAAGGCCAGGTCAAGATCACTGTCAAAATGCGGCCCTTCGTGCCAAATTATCAGTCAAAGATCATCTCCTCTTCCTTCCTAACAGCCCATAACAACAGAAGCTCCCACCAGAAACTTGAAGCTTGTCAGCACCGTGTTTGGATTTCAATATATTGTTTGTAAATAAAGACCCTGTAGGACATTAAACACAACCTTCTAGTGAAATTGGAGCTAAATGTATCTGCATTACAGTTGCATTTTATGTAGTATGTTACAGGGTGAAGGCCTGTTCTTTGTGCGGGTTTCAATTCAGGTTGGTTGCATCCTCAAGATCTAGCGGATCTTCCATAATTCTTCCATAACTGTATTTTGGTTAGAGTCAGCTTATTTCATACACTCAACATTCGTGCAGATTACAAATCCAGATAAAACACTTGGTAAAATAATAAGATTGCCCTGCACGCCCACTCCTGCCATTCAACAGACTTGATGAGCAACAGCAAACCTTCTGCAAACCAATACCTGGAGACATCTTAGTCACCAGCCAAAGAAAGCTCCAGGGTGTAGATGGTCTTCACAGAGTGCCTGGAAGGCCAGTGCCACAGGCCACTCTGCATGCGGGAATGGGATTGGTAGAACTCAAGGCCTTTACACAAGCCCCAGTTCCTTTTCAAGATGACAGAATGCACTATGTTGAAGTTTTCTTTTGCACCTCAGTATCAAGAATACATAGCCCAAACCCATGCAAGGGCAGAGAGAATTGGAGGCAGAAACAAAAGGAAGATTTGCATTCTTCCCACTGGCTGCCAGCCCAACCACAGCTGTCTTTGATCCCTGCCCCCCACGACACACTTAAACGTGATGAGGGGTGAACACTACAACTGTCTGCAAAATGGCAAATATACTCGTTCAGCCAGCCTCCTTGAAATAACTAGCTTTTTTTGGTTGCTGCTCCCAGGCTTCAACATCTGAACTCATGGAAGGACCTTAGCTACCCTGCTGACCCTGAGCAAAATAAAGGTTTGTAGAGACAATACAAAGGGTATATCAGGTTTCTTGCTGGCCAACGCAATTATTGAACTTATAGGCACAATGTAGGGTGATTTCAGTTTAGAAAGGAAACTTTCTGTTCTGTAAGTCTGATGCCTACTCTGCATCAGTACTCCAAAACAAAACTAACACCAGGTCTAAAGGTCTTTAAGTACTCTGAGATAGGTAAGGAGTCAGAGATTCACATACAAGAAGAAGAAAAAATGCTGCAAAGTCTTTCCAAACTAATTTTGCCTGTCTGTTCATTTTTGGACTCTTAGTGCCTACCACCAGGATGAGTAAGGTGCCTAGAAGATGACACTTTGAATCATCATCTCCCTACTTCACAGAGTTATAGAAGCCATTATATATCATCTAGGTCTGCCAGTAACTGAGATCCTGTCCATGCTGACGCTATCTGAAGCAAAAGCAAAGCCCTTATGGTCACCCTGCCTAATCAATGTCCTCACTTAACTCATACTTTCTTTTCCTTCCCCAGAATTTTCATTTCAAGCCTGAACTGCATCTAAAGGCTACTTTCTTCTTAAAGAAATAACAAGGCTGAAATCATCTGGTGCTGTGATCACTGAGTGTGATCACTGAGAATGCCTCAAGGGAGCCTCCCCAATTAACCTCAGCAGAGAGCTTTTGTAAGCCTACCAAGAGGAAGCCAGCCAGTTTATGAGTTTCTTTCAGGGACATGACATTTCTGAGTGACCTTGTACACCACAGGAAGTTTCTGATCTTAGCGGTTTCCCCAGAGCTGTAACTCTAAAATACTCCCTGAAACAGCCCCACTACAACTGTAGGGCTTCCCAGATTGCATGCCTCATCGTGCACATTCCTCTTGAAACTTTCAGTAGCAGTGCCCAACCTGTTTCTCATGAGGACCAAAGCACCCATTTCCCCATTGCCTCTTTTGTGGCTTCCCTGAGTGCATCACCTCAAGTGCATCAAATCTTCTTAACTGGTCACATTTCTCAATCACACCTCTGATGTTCTTTCCACAGCTTTTTAATTTAATTTTACTTATTTATTTCTTTATTTTTGAGAATGAGATCTCCCATCTTGTAAACATCATCTGCACTTTTTTTTTGTTCTTATATGTGTTACTGTGCTGTGGATTTGGATGTATTCACACATATGTTCAACTGCCTTCAGCCTAATGATTAACCCCATTTTCTTCATATGCATCACATGCTCTCACCTCATTTACCATGTCATAAATCCCATGTGATCAGATAACTTAATTAGAAAGTCTTATACTTGCTTTAATCATCAGCAAAAATATTCAACAGTGCAGGACTAAAATCAGAACTCCATGAGAATTGAACACATATCCCTTCACCGAAGATTCCCCATTAGCAAAACAGTTTGCAGTCATTTAGCTGATTTCTAACTCATTTAATATGCACTGTAGTGTCTTGGCACTAGTCTAGTTTTTAATCAGAAAGCAAAATACTACTACATCACATTTTGTAGAAATTGAACTCTACATTAACAAGATTAGCATTGGCAGCCAGGATCACAATCTTTTCAGTTAACAGTGTGACGCTATTTTATTAGAATCCATTTTCCATGAATCCTCATTGACTAACACTCACTATGTTACTGTACTTGAACTGTTTATTGATTGTGTACCACTGCTGTTTTTCCCAGTATCACTATCACCCTAACTGACCTGTAACTTCCCCTGGTAGGCTATTTGTCACTTTAAAATGTCAGCAAACTAGCTTAATATCTCACTGGAAATATTCCAGTTCCTCAAAACTTGAGAAATTAAATCCAGTATTACAGAAAGCTCCATGATCCACTTTAAAATGTCTTGACTGCAAGTTAACAAGATGGTTTTAAACTAAGACAGGGGAGGTTTAGGTTAGATTTTAGGAGGAAGTTTTTCACTCAGAGGGTGGTGACGCACTGGAACAGGTTGCCCAAGGAGGTTGTAGATGCCCCATCCCTGCAGGCATTCAAGGCCAGGCTGGATGTGGCTCCGGGCAGCCTGGTCTGGTGGTTGGCGACCCTGCACATAGCAGGGGAGTTGAAACTAGATGGTCATTTTGGTCCTTTTCAACCCAGGCCATTCTATGATTCTATGAAGATCTTCTGACTTCAAGATATTTAAACTTTCACTGTTACTGTTTATCTCAGCCATTGTCAGACTGTGCCACATCTACCAGTACAGTGCTCTAATGCAATAGATCTTATTTTGGGCAACTTTCCAAGTTCTGTGCTCCAGGAATTGCACAGGCTTTTGGATCCTTTTCAGAGGAAGATATTGTTTTTAGGTTTTGGAACTCTCCACGTTTTGGTGCCTGATATGATGGTCATAGAATCATAGAATCACAGAATCACTAAGGTTGGAAAAGACCCACAGGATCATCCAGTCCAACCATTCACCCATCACCAATGGTTCTCACTAAACCATGTCCCTCAACACAACATCCAAACGTTCTTTGAACACCATCAGGCTCGGTGACTCCACCACCTCTCTGGGCAGCCCATTCCAGTGCCTGACCACCCTTTCAGAGAAGTAGTATTTCCTAATGTCCAGCCTGAATCTTCCCTGGCGCAGCTTGAAGCCATTCCCTCTAGTCCTATCACTAGTCACACGAGAGAAGAGGCTGACCCCCAGCTCACTACAGCCTCCCTTCAGGTAGTTATAGAGAGCAATAACGTCTCCCATGAGCCTCCTCTTCTCTAGACTGAACAATCCCAGCTCCTTCAGCCGCTCTTCATAAGGCCTGTGATGTCATAAGGTCATGACTGGTCTGACTGAGATTCTCCTCTTGATAGTCTTTCTTGTGCAAAATCACAGCTACAGAGTTAAACATTTCCAAGGAAACTCTAAGGAGTTCTCCAAGGAGAGATCCATGTTTAGCACATCAAAAATGAGCTATGTTTTGTCTTTTCTTAATCAAGGATAATATTTTGTTTTGTTTATTTTTTATGTACATTTTACTTACAATCAACTGAGAACATGTGAGTATTTGATTTTAAAACCACAAATACTCAGTAAGGTAATCTGCAGTGGATTTCTTACATTTGTTAAAACAATTCGACTGTCTGAAATGTTACTGGTTTTGTATTTTGTACAAGATATGTATCTTCCATGTGTGCTAATTAACCTGTGTGTGCGCATCTAAATAAACTACATATGTCATCAAGATATTTTGCCTGCCTAACTAACATTTCATCCTTAATGAAGGACAATTACTGATTGTCCTTTACCTCCCCTCTCTTCTCATTCACTGCTAAGACACTGTTCATAAGTCTGGGAGTCCAATTCTGTACGCCAGCCAATCAAAAAATAATAATTTATTTCCTTGAAGTTGAATAAACCTTTTTACTAGCTTTGATTACGAAAAACAGTTACAGATAGGTAAACTGTTTTTCTTTTAAATGCATCACCAACCATGTATGTATCCAGGCTGTCTTCTGATCCATCCTCAGTAACTCTCAGGGATCTATTTGCTAATTTGGGTTAAGATCGCTTTACAGACTGAAAGATCAGAAAATGTAAGTAATTCCTGTTACTGTTGCAGTGCCAGTGTCTGCAACAGGAGACACTCCAGATGGCCCATGAGATGCAGCCTTAGTAACCAGACGTAGAGAAGATTGGATGCTTCCTTTCAAAAAGCGTAGCAGATACAAACACTCAATTGAACCAACAAGAAAGTTGATATTTTTAACACTCCGTCTCTCAAACACCAGTTAAGTTGGAGTTATTGAAAGTATTCTTTAGAATGGCCTTTTCCATAACAACCACGCAAAATTGCAGAGCAGATGGAACATCTGTGGAATTCTTTGAGAGTCGAGCAGTAAGTGCAGTGTCTTTTTTAACTGTGAAGGTGATGTTCACAAGCCATGTCATTACTCTGTGTGCTTCAGTCCCCCCCACCCCCCATGCTCTCTGAGCCTCTTCCCTTTTTTTTTTTTTTTTTTTTTTTTGCAGTTGTCAGTTCTGTGCATGTAACAAGACTCCACTGAAGCCATGCAGCACTTTCCATTCTCCGCAGCAGCATTATGCACATGCTCTACTGGCTCAGCTAATCCCTGTGTTTCTCGAGAATGGAGGTCACCTCCTGGGAGAGGACTGAAGGGAGATTCCTCCTCCTCTGTGAAGATGCCAAATACAGCAACACATGGAGCCAGTTGGTGTGAGTTCATGAACAAAGTGTGACACGTGAAATAAAAGATCCATGTAGCGGGTGTTCTTTTCTGACATTTCCAAGTCTATAAAATACAAAGTGACTAATAAAATGCAAAATGCAGACCTATGTCATCCCACGGCTGCTACAGGGTGGTAGTAATTTGAGAAGGAGAAGGGAGTTATCTGTATAATTGTTTCTGGTTCAAGCACAGAACTTCTTTCCAGTTTTCAGATGATGTGGTACAAAAGGGCTCCCCTTAATCCAGGTATATGCAACTGAATTATTGGCTTCCTGTGCTCCACAATCCCTCTCTGCTCTGACAGTGTTTTGAAATTGCTTTTCCAGCAGTCTTCTTCGATGTTTTTTAGGTATCAATGCCAATGTCAAGATAGCCTTTTAAATAAACAGAGATACGGACCAGCTAAGGCTTTGAGATGAAGGGGAAAGGTTTGAAAGAGGGCTTATCTGTGATATTTTCAGCTGGGGTGCCCTGGATGCATCAGCAGAGGAAGTAGGTATGGCTCCGCACTGACTTCAACCTTCTTGGACCTATTGCTGTCATGACCTTGGAGAGCACATGGTCAATATTCAGAGAGAAGGGCAAGGCAGCTGGTGTTTTATGTCAAGGTTGTGAGTAACATGGGTAGAACTCTGTCTCAGGGACAGCTGAGGGCAGTATCCAGAGTTCTCTAATTTTGATACTACAGACCTCACCACTTCTGCAGGCAAAACAAGTCTCCTGTAAGATCTTCTAAACATAGGCCTGATGCCTCGCAGCAATTCTTAGGGAGACCTAATGAGACAATTGAACTGACACAGGTCTCAGTTACATGTAGTTAATTTCACTGTAAGTAGAATTATTCCCTCAGGGGCTTTTGTTCTCAGAGAAGAGCAAATACTGGACTAAGGAACTCTCAGCCTAGGATGTGAGCATTTTTCCTCTGGAAGGGGCAGTCAGGTGTTGTGAATAACTCTGTGTCTGCTGTTGCATGAAATCTCGATCTTCATAGTTTTGTGACACAATCCTTCTGTTCCTCGACAGCCTAACAAAATAGCAAATAAGTGAAAAGTCCCCAAAAATCCAAACAAAAACGCTGTTCTTTCACTATTATTTGACATACTATTAGCAGACACTGTTTATGCTTACTATTTTCTTAGTGGTACTGTTTTCTCTTGCCCATTCTCTCTTGCTCTACTGCCTGAAACAGTGAGCTTGGCAGAAGCCACTGGGAAAATCTTATCCTAAATCTGCCATAGCACTTCTAATGAAAGAGAAGGTCTTAGCCATGATGTCCTGGCTGAAGGCCAACCCCAGTAATTGCATACTGAATTCTTGTAGTTCCATGCACTTTCAACCAGAGCTAAGATTCTTCAGCTCTGCCACAAGGTTTTATGCCATGCACTCTGATGCTCAGTTCATAACAGAGTATATGCTCCATCATCACCTGAGCACCCACTTCATAACAGCCTCTGCCTTCTTTCAGCATCACCCCAAGATATGTCACTTTTCTATGCATGAATAGGTTTAATCCAGAGCTGTAATGTAAATATTTTTCAAGCTTTATGTCCTGTGTTGTGCGCTGATTTAACATATTAAATACCTTAGCAGAATGCAACTAGCAGGCATCAACTCACTAAAGAAATCATGGCTCTGAATTTCCTAACAGTTTGAAATAAAAGTCTTAACTTTCATGACACATCATTTATATATTTTTACAGCATTACAATCATATTTTACAAGCTATCTATTCATGTGTTTCAGTACCTCCGATCTACCAGGCCCTTGGAGAAGTGGGGAGGTTTCATGCTCTGATTGAAATTCACCAGATTCCCTTCATGCTCCTGACTCAAGTCATTGCAAATAATTCTACCTAGGTGGCAGGTCACTAATAGTTGCATCAAATCAGAAAATACAGTGCACGCTCCTGTGTAACAGAGACGGAAAAAAAAAATACTTAAATCCTTGAAGGTAGGACTTATTAGATAGTAAATTTGTCAATGTTTAGATGTTTTGTTCTATAGAAAGTTCTGATAGCAACATTTATTTTGGACCCACATCTGGGCAAAGTGTTGGAACAGTAATATTTTTACTGAAAGCAAATTTGTCCTTTCTCAGAAAAAGTTTAGCTTCAACTCGGTTCAATATAACTGTGTCCCCCTTGGAACTATTGCAGTGCCTCATGAGGGTGATACATCATGTTTTTCAGTTGACAAAGTTTCCGGCCAGCATCCTGTGATGTTTTGTGGCCATTTGGCTCTCAGAGTACACTGCAAAAATTTAATGAGAGAGATGATTATGATGCATTATGGGAGTAAGATGTCTATAAATTACAGTGTCCACAAAGCACATTATAACTCTTGTGGACATAAATTAAAACTGAGCTCCTCCATCATGAAATGCTTTAATTCAGCATTTCAATTTAGACTGAGCTAATTCAAAGCAAAGCATTTTCTTTTTCCCACTGGGGAGTAAAAACCTCGAGCAAAACGCCGTGGGGAAATTCAGAGTTCTTAAAGACTGCATCTCCATTCAGAAAAAGAAATTCATGGGAAATATACGACCTCTTATAATACATACTCAATTTCCATATATTTATATACATATATATATATATATAGTAACAAATAAAGAAATATAAGCCTGATCTGTTAAATATAGCTTGGTGATATATAAATTGCAGTTTGATGTGTAATAAGTAGCAAGTTGGACAGAGGAAGTCAAAGAGCAATTTTTTTTCTAATCCCTATATAGATTAATCTATATATTTCAAGCACAGCCCACTGGAAGTTATTTTTCTTAGCTTGTAAGGAAGAAGGACAAGAGAAAGAAGAGGAAAAGATTGTGCAGTTCACCTATTACTTCAGTATTATTCCATAGCCCTCCTAGCAATTTGGAAATTTCTAATTACTTTTGCCCAGTTTTCTGGCTTCCCATTTTACTAGATTATTTTTTCCCAAGACAGAGTTCTGCTATTGCATTGTGGCAGAAATCTAATGTTTATGCATTGTTGGCTAAGTCCAATGTATGCCTTATATATTATCACTGTATATTATGAAAGATTTCACTTGCAGGAAGCTGTGAATTACTTCATTTTGGGCTCCCAGCATAATTATTTCTTGTGGTTGTTTTTTTGTTGTTGTGTCGTTCGATTGTTTGTTGTTGTTGTTTTGAAACCAATCTTCTGTTCATGTTTATTCTGTTATGAGGTATCTTCATGGGAAAAGTATGAAATTACTCTCTTTCTATCTTTATTTCAGGATCCATGAGTCATTGTAATCTGATTTGGATAATAATTTTTGGATAACAAAATAATGGCAAAGCAGCTTTAGAAATTAAGGATGTCACAGTGACACTGCTGGTGTTTGGAAGGTGTTGGTCTCTCACTGCTGTGTCATTGTTTCTGTAAGAAATGTACTGGTGGTGGTAACTTGGCTCAAGCTACAAGACAGCCCATGGCTGCATCACCTCTGTCAGCCAGATCCGACTTCAACCCTGTGGAAGAGGATATTGCTTGTGCCACTATGGTTGGAAGCAAAGGTGTTAGAATACATAAACTCAGAAAGTTCGTTGTTGGAGGCAAACAGGGAGAGTCATCTCCAACCTTCCTTCAGGTTTCTGACTACCAGTTATTTGCTTCACCCCCTGCTCCACTAAGCAGCCATTTGTACCTGAAATGTTCTTCCTGCAAATGCCATGACAGCTTGCAGCTCTGAGTGGCCTCCTGATAAGCAAACTAGGCTGTGCATTTTCTCTTTCTCATTTTGCTCATTTAGTTACAGGGAATGACTTGTTGCTGTGCCCAGTTATCCACACTCATGACCTTTTCAGAGTCTCTGCTTTCCAAGATGCATGCCCAGCATGACCAGAGAGAACTGCTGTTCTGTGTTGATAGATGCAAACCTTTGTATTTGGCTTAATTCAACCTTACTTTTGCCTAAATGGTCCTGTCCTACCAGGTCAACTAGTCTACACTAGCAGTCTGGATGAGTGCCCACTCTACCTCATCTTTTAGGATACCATCAGCTTTGTCTTGTCTGCAGATTGTACTGGTTGTGAGTTTGTACTCCTCATAATGGGACACCCTTGTCCCTGTTTCCAAGATTGCATGATTGCTGATTCCATTCAAAAGTATCACTGTAGAAAATATGCTGAATATAAACAGTATAACAGCTGACAAAAGAAGCTGGAAAATACTGCATCAGGAAGAGGACTAGCAAAATGCATTTCATGGCAAAGGACAGAGCAGAAACTGTCTAGGACATATAGCTTCACTTCTCAGTCAAAGGTACTTCCAGCTTTTAAGTATGGGGGGGCAATGTGGCACTGTTAACCTTTGCAAGAGACTCCAACATCCAGGAAGAAAAAGCCTGTACGATGCAGGTTGCCTTTTCTCAGTGTCCTGAGCCCTTGCTGGATGACAGCATCACCATCTGTAGCTGCAATTTTGAGCTGCAAATAGCATGAAACATTTTTTCCTTCCTCTGTGCCCGCTATGCCATTCATGACACCAATGTCCTGCTGCAGACCCATACGGTCCTTATCCCATTTACACTCCTCCCCTATATTTGTGCCAGACTTATTTTGGGCCATTTATGTGAGCCATTAATCATAGTGTGGTTAGTCATTTAAAAACAAAAAGAATTACTTGTCTGTGGACGTGACAAGTCATTTCCAGCTACTGAACAGCTTGGCAAGGGATTTTCTTTCTCTTTGGTTGAAAATACTCTTGATACACCAGGGAGGGTTTTATCTGAGTGTTTGTATAGAGGGAACATGCAAATATGTCAGAGGGGGTGAGATGGGAAACAGCCAACTCTTGAGCAGTTGCTAAAAGATGACACTTTGTAAACTATGTTGATAACCCTCTGTGGGAGGAACAGCAAAAACTTAATTAGTACTGAAATGTATCAACAGAAGTCTTATTTTTAGCATTCAGGAGAGAGCCTGCAGGACTTCTTGTATTTAACTTCTTGCGCAGTACCTTGACTTAGTGGGAGGCTGAGACACTTGACCCAGAATAAGGTGGCCTACAGTTTTCAGTGATTTAGCTTTGTTCAGTCCACACACAAGTCTTGCTGAGTTCTAGGAAGGGTAAAGAGTCTCGTATTTTCTGGGATCTAAACTAAAATGAAGAAATAAATAGCATAAGGACCGCAAAGATAAGGTGACCAAAATCAGTTTGCTACTGACTATACCTTGAGTATACTTGTAAAGTTAAGGAACCTTTTTGTACATCACCTCTGGGCTAGTAATTGGCAACAGCAGGAGGCAAATCGCTTTTCCAACCTATCAATATTTTTGTTTAAAAAAAAAAAAAAGTGTTTTGCTTTGTATTGAGACATGCCCCAAACCTTTTAAAATTACGTTCAAAAGAACAGAGATAGTAGATGGAAGAGCTGGTAGTAAGTGATAGCACATGAGAGGTCAAGTGTGACTCAAACACCAAAGCCCGACTCTACTTCTTTATAAGTCAATACCTTGGCTAATGACTTTGGCTTTTCTAGGTCAGGGCAGTCTCATTACAGAATGGAAGAAACTCCTCTTTCAGATAAATTTTTTTCATTAAATATAGGTTTGGCCCAGCAAAACTTACTTTACTGACAAGATGTTCAACTCAAATATTCCTCCCCATTCCAAATAATATTCTTCAGCTTTCAATGTGGACCATTCCCATCTAGTAGGTGGATTTTTCCATGCTGCTTCAGTTTAAGAGAATAGAAAACTTACTGTAAAAGCTTCATTGTCAGTGGCATTTAGATATTGTACTTGTCTGCAGAGGCCATTCCAGGTCCCCCTTGAAGGAAGTTCCTTGGTTTTACTGAAGGATACAAGATAAATAGTGAATAACAATAGAACTGTATAGTGAAAGCCATTTGCTGAGAGCCATAATGACAGAACAGCTGTGGCTGCCTCTTCCACTGGGTCAGAAGTCAGAGACAGCATAGCTGAACACAAAAATATGGTGAGCAAATCTTTGTATAGTGTCACAGAAAGAAGCCTAAAAATAGTCCAAATCTCCTTTCTCCTCTTATTTAAATAAATCATCTTTCCAAGGAGAACTGACACTTTGCAGCCTTACAGCCATATTTATAGGAGGTGGTAATAATTTGCACGAATGGTCTAAGCTGGGGGGGAAGTAATTGATCTGGATGGCCAGAGCAGATTGGTGATGAATGATTTAAACTGCAAGATGGCAAACTGAGATTAAATAACAGGGAACTTCATAAAAATGACATCTGAGCAAGAGAAAAGGCTTTGAAGAGGTGTGAAAGATTCAGAGAGCTTGAGGCGCATCAGGTCAGGGCTTTTGATCACTCCCGACATAGCACTTCTCCAGCAACACAAGACATGGGATGCTTGCAGCCCTGAGAGACTCAAAGAACATGTCCAGCCTGCTCTCACTGTTGCTCTAGCTTTACTGTGCCACACAAGGAGGCAAGGTGTGGCAATGCCGTGGAAAACCAGACTGTGACATCCTTGCTTCCTTGGGTCACTCTGTATAAGGCCAGTGGTGTGGATGTGGTCCAGACGACTGTCAGCCATAGGAAGAGCTAAGTAAATGACCTGGGTGTACCCAGCCAGTGACCACACTACATGGACAGTGCTACAAGACCAGTGACAGCATTACTGTTATGTTCAGAAGTATCTGTCTCATCTTCACCCCATACTGAGCCATACAGATGGTTGTTCTGGGTTGGAATTCCCAGATCTAAAGCAAAGCCTACTCATTAAACCAGTGAACAAGCAGCCCTGCACAACGTGTCCTTTTCCCTGGAAGATGGGTAGCTCCAAACCCTTCTCGCTGCAACAAACACTCCCCTTCTTTCCATTGCAGCCTGGAAGATAAAAAGAGAGGAAAACCAGCCACGCCCAGGAAAAGGGAGTTTACACAAAGTTCTGAATGTAGCTGAAATGTAAATGTCAGTGTACCACACAGGAAACCCTGCTCTGAGCTACATACATCTGACTCCCTTTTCATTTTTTAAACATCTCCCTAAGGCCAGCTGATAGCATTGCTTTTTAATAACAGCCACACATTATCATACACTATTCAAGGAAATGTTCTGAAGAATGGATCAGTTCTAACAAGCAAGACAGTCTTCTTGATTGACACCATTTACTAAGTCTATTCCTAAAATGAGGAGGAGGCTAAAGACCAGTTTTAATTTAGCTTTTAAAAGCATCCAGCTTTATAAGAAATTGTTGCTCGAGGAAAAGCGATATTTTAAAGACCATAAATTTCTCTTTTCTGGGGAAATGCAATGGAAATTTTCTTCTCTGTGCTTTCATGTCCTCCTGCTATATGAACTAAAGGGAGAAGAAAGTTATCAGGGATCAGAGCACATTAAAAAAGACTTAAGAAACCATCTACATAACTCCTGCTCCTGCTCCTTATAGCAGTGATTGAATGCTGCCTCCTAGAGAGTCTCAGCCTTTCCCAAGTTACGTGGAAATCTCTGTTTGAGAAATCAAATTGCCACTGCAGCTGCTAACTCCTTCTTTATTTTCACTGTCAGTCTCTGTTTAGGGATGGAATGAGCAGGGCTGAATGAAAGTATTCATCATCATAGCCATAAGGGCTATTAAAGAGATATGAGTGCCATACGTGAACCACACCATTTCACATGCCATGAACATGACTGCTGAACCAGGGATACAAGTCATTCTGGGAAGCAGAATGAAGAGCTGTAGCTGGTGATTTGAGAGCAATGGACAAGCAATGGCAAATCTGCTTCCTTAGCTGGTCTCTCAGGAGCATGCAGATAGCATGTCAAGTGGCCACTTGGACTTCTGAGAACCCACTCTCTTGTGGCAAGCACAGGCCATGATTAGTGCTAACCATACCGTGAAGTGGTTGCAAGCTGAATTAAAATATGTCATACAGATAGCCACTAATGTGCTTGTTTGGAGTTTAGAGGAAGTGAGTGAAGAAAAGATCAAATACAGCACAAGGGAAATCCCTGAGAGACAGAAAGGCTCAAACATTTGTATCTCCCAGCTGGAAAGTTGAGTTGAAAGGAGACTGTGGTTTTAAGGAAACTCACTGGATAAAATCTGACAGGGTGATAAAATTAGTTTGTGTTTTTGTTCTACCTCCAGCAGCACCCATGTTATTTGCAGCATGGTCATGATTTAGGCCTCAGCCCCCATCTGCCTGCTTAGGAAAGGCCATCTCATTGTGTCAGCTGTCTCAGAGCCACAGATGGTCACAACACTGCTAGCCTGCTGTAGCAATCTTTCCTGGCAGAAAATTCAGTGATATTTCATTACCTCTGTCTGAGTGTCCCACTCTTTGCCTACTCTGCCATGCCTTCCACAGCGAATGCCTTCAGAGATCCTAATGTCACCACCTGGAGCTAAACTCAAAGGCAGTTGAATAAAATTCTTAGGGTAGAATTCACCATGTTTAATTGCAGATGTCTTCAAGGAAGCACAAACTGCTTCACTGACCCAGGGAGCTCTTTACAATCACAAAGAGAAATAAACTACTTAGGACATGATCTGTTTCACTCATTTTAGATGGCAGCATACAGTCAGATAACTAGCACTCTGTAAAGGGAGGCTATGCATTCGGACATCTAACTTGGAAGAAGACGCCTACATCAGATCAACTGTAGTGATTGAAAGGAGAAAGTCAGTTATACATGGTCATGTTCATGATTTACATAGTTCTCCACTGAAACCACTAAGCCTCTTCGTATCATATGGTTTTCAGTTAGATTTGTGAAGAAATAAAAAATGGTAAGTGCAAGGAACTCTTTGGAGCAACACTGATCTTAGAAAAAAGCATCATTGGTACATGAAAAGCCAGTTGTCACTCACAGCTTCTGGCTGATGGCTCCAGGCTCTGCGAAAGATGTATGAAATAATGATGGATACAAGGGAAAAGAAAAAGAACAGTCAAACTAGGATTTGCTAGAAAATGTGGCTCTAATTATTTTTACTAAAGAACAGACAAAAGTTTTGCTGAAGCAAGACAGAATGAGCCTACAGCTAGAGTCTAAAATACCCTAAGTGGCAAAACAGTACCTGACCCAGCAACATTCAGCTTGAGGTTACCAACAACTGGTAGCCTGAAAACTGAATAGAAGCAAATGGGAAAATAAATGGTTTATTTTCATTAAAAGAAGCAAAAATAATTTTATGCAAACCTGAGGAGTTTCTTGAAATTCTTTCTTTTTTTTTTTTTTTACAGTATGAAGTGATGTTTGTTACAGTAATACATTGTGTTTTTAACAGAGTAGGTAGTTTTGCTATGAATTTGCCTAAAATGTTATGTAATAGAAAAAGCAAGGAAAATATATCTATATTGATTTTGACAAGCAAGGACTTTCCTATCTTGTATGAATTCTATGATTTAATTGGCATTTGATTGGAAAGAGAAAGCCACAGAAAACATAGAATTGACTGAAAACTCACATCTTCCAACAGTTTTGTGGAAAGTTTCTACATGCCGATGAATCTGAGCATTACTTCAGTGACTTAAAAGCAGGAATTTTGATGCTAGGATGTAATCGTTGGTTCATTCTGGCTTGTGGCACCAGATAGTTGTGGTCCACTCTGATCTAAATAATGGTGTCTCCTTTACATCTTAATTGTTGGTGTTATACTTTGTATGCTACTGTTTACTAACAATGTGGATTCCTCAATATTTTAAGCCTGGGATACACAGCTGATTTATTTATATAGAGAGACTTATTTTATACTGTTTCTCATCTGGAAGTGATGCAGTCTCTTTGTAATGGAGAGGACCAGTAAATGACACAACCACCTAGGGCAGTTGCCAAGGCAGGGCACGCTGCTGTCTCCCACATGGGCCACAGTATAAAGGGGAAAGATGGGCAGTCCATGTATGCTACACACTAGCTCTTGATCAGATCAAGGGTGACAGAGCATTGCAGATGATAAAATACTTAAGCTGAGTTTAGGTTGCCAGTGGGTGGCACAGCACAGGTTTGAGCCTTGATAGCTGCAGCATGAGACCCTTCAAAGCCTCACATCTCAGCCTGGAGAGCTACCTGCACTCTGCTCGTGTTCCCCGACGCAACACTGGCATGGACCATGCTGGCTCTGTTGGGTTTGCTGCTGTGGTTCCAAGCAGAGCCCCAGAGCCACCACACCCTCCTTCAGACCCAGACATGGGGAACCATGCACACCACTGAGTCAGTCACCAGCTTTGGCCTTTAGCTTAAAGACCACAAAATTAAAGGTCTCTCCACTGTGTTGACAGCTGGATCCATTTTGGTTATGACTGCCCTCCAGCATCACGCTGCTTTTCGGATTATTCAGACTAGATGATGCTAAACAAAACTCAGCTGAATTTTTCAGATTGCAAACAGCTTTGTGAAACCAGAGTGACCCTGCCACACAGCCCTAGCTAGCTACCATCATTCATTCTCAAAAGACAGCTTCAAACAGAATACCATCTATGTATAATATGGCCTTTCCAAACATTAGGGCTTAGTCTTGGGTGCACACAGTACCCTGGGACTGCATTAAAGAATTCATTGTTAAAGCCTGCAGGCCCCAATAAATATGTCTCAGTCTTCAGCTTGCCATTTTAAAAGAAATAATGTTAGCAATATAGCTAAAAGTAGTAAAAAAAAATGCCTCACACTTCATCTGCCCATCATGAATATCCTGCACTGAGCCTAGAGAGAGGGCACTGTGCATCTTGGCTGCCAGGGGAGTTCTCTGGGAATGACATCCATCTTGAAAGCACACCACTGCTCCAAGTGTCCAACTGTGCAGGGAGGAGTGACACCACTTCTCTCTGCAGTGCTTCATGCCTAAGTTCTCTTTCGTCATCTTTGACGTCTGCAGTAAGCCAGTGTGGGAGGTCTTGGTACGCTGCAGTTGAATGTGTCTGCTGGCTACTGAGAGAAAACGTAGACATTTTCAGGTGGGTTAAAGGCCTTTCTAAATTATTTACAGCCTCTATGCACTGTCACCAGTAGCCAAAAGTCTACAGCAGTTATTATCAGACCATGACCCAGGACTGAGGTCAAAGACTTCAGACCCAACCAATAAAATGTGTATTTTGTATTGACCTGAGATAAAGGATCAGCCAGTCCTGGAAAGAGCAGCTTACCTACAGATACACACTGAAGAACATCTTATTAACGTTCAGGGTTTCAGATTCTAGTTTTAATAAATTCTATAATAATAGAGAACAAGACATAGCGAGAACCACAGTCATCTACCTCATCCCTACAGTGCTTTACAGATTACTTTATACTCTCGGCAGCATGGCATGGATTTTGCAGGAGATGAGAATGGCTCCATATGAACTGACCTTCAGAGTGAAACTCTTTTTCTTAGCCTGCATGATGAAAACAAGAGAAAAAAAAGAGAGAACAGTAAGAAGGAAAGTGGGGGGAAAAATGGGAGAGCGAAGTCAAGAGAAAGGAAAAAAGGAAGGTGGGAAGAAGAGAAAGAGGAATGAAAGAAGGAGGAAGGAAAAACGGGACTAATGACATGAGAGAGACGGAGGGGAAAAAAGTGAGATGAAAATGAATAAATCATAAGAAAAATATAAGAAAAAAAAGCTTGTAAACATGATTACAGGAACTACGTGCCACCTTAACAGTTTGTATAGAGTTTTTAATAAGCAAGTAAGTGTGATTAAATGCCTATAGAGGCATTAGCCCATTCCAGAAGAATGAAAAAATTGGAACATGGCTTCTTTGCTCACGAGTAGAGTGCTACGCCAAGTCCTTTTCCACTCAGCCGTTCCAGAAACTTACATTACCGTCATCACTTATACTCATTTGTACTCCTTTGCACTGTAAGCAGGAGAATAACTCCACTTTAAAGACAAGGGAAGAACTTCGGGCCACTCTGAAATTTTGCCATCTCTAGTGAAGAAGGTTTAAATAGTGACAGAAGCTTTACAGCACAACACAGACACAGAAACAAGACACTCCATCTTGGGGAGATGACACATACCAACTTCTAGCCTTGTTATTGATGTCCCAGCAGATACAACCACACTGGATTATCCTGGCAGAAGTGGTAGCACGCAGCACAGGAGGTGCAAACAGTCATTTTAACTCATCACAGGAAAACACACACTCTCACATAACACATTTTCTGGACATTATTGTGAGTAAGAGACACCTATCTGCAAAAGAGTGGTATAAAGCATATATATCCTTCTCAACACAATTAACATACCACTTGAAAACTGAAGTTCAGATGAGTGTTTATTAGGCACCCACCTATTTAAAATGCTAGTTTTACTGCCAAAGCACTGGGCCCAGGAAAAGAGTGGAAGAATAAAAGTCAAGAACCTTTGAATTTAAGTCCTTGAAAAGCGACAACTCATGAAATCACGGTGAATCCCAGTAAATGTCATCTGAATGCAAATTCTTCCTACTTGAAAAGTAAAATAACAGCAAAGTATTCGTGTTTTAAATAAACAAATGAAAACCCTTCAAAAACACCCCAAACCTGAAGAAATGCTGGAATACAATTACTAGAAAACTTGTACACACATTCCCAAGGAGCTGTAGTTATCAGTCACTAGCTAGGTTACATCTTTTCAAATAAATAAACAGTATGCGTGTGACTTTCTACCACTTCATGAAAACAAAGTTATGTAAATGCCAGTTATTTGCAGCATAACCTTTCTAAAGAAACCTCAGCTGATGTCAGGTAATTATTCGTCACCCGAATCTAATACTTTCAGCCCTGTGCCAAGTCATTTTCATGGGATCTGCACAGTGTGATGTGGATCAGAAATACCTTTGCCATCCGTCACTGCTGAAAATCAGTGGAGCTGGATCCATCTGCCTGTGTTTACCCAGCAACCAAAGTCGCGTTGCTAATGTGAAGGTCGCCCCATGTGAACCCATCAATCAGCAAGCTGGCGTTTTGAGCCCCGTACGAATATCAGAAGCAGGTTCAAGGGAACAGCTTAACCCTTCCCGGTTTTAAGAGGCTGTACACACCTATACTTCATGAAAGTACTTTTCAAAGTCAAATCTAAAGTGATCTTTAGCATGCAGCTTAAGAGCTGTACCTGCAAGATACACCTGTGACCTGCACATCCCAAAGCGTAGTTCTTGTACTGAATACATTCCAACATAGAGTAGCTTAACTGAGCTGAAAGTGCTGCCTATAAATTTTAAGAACATTATACCTGCAGCACATACTCTACACTGACTGCCAGCTCTACTAAAAATATTGCTTAAATATTTCGAGTCAAAACACAATGTTACATTGAATGACAAGTAGCTTTGATTTTCTGTAAGGTTTAAGGGATTCCTGTATTTGTATATTCCTAATTTGATTTTTGGTGGTCCACATCAAGATTATAAATGCAGTTGACTGCTCAGTCATAGTTCAAGGTAATGTGCTATGTGCCTTTTTGCCTTGTACAGACCCATGTCTTCACGCTCTTTTTGTGATTAAAGATAGCCACACTAATTAAGTCCAAAAAATATTTTTATATTTCTAAATTCTCTCCAGGTAGTCTGGGATTTCCATCAATTTCTTTCTTGTCTGAAATCATTCAATGGACACTTTGTCCAAGCATTCCTCAGACTTGTGAAACTCTTCACAACTGACCTGCAATGACTGATCCAACCGTCTCATGTTCCCAGCACTGGACCTGGGAGAATCATGTGTGTTGGAGCCCTGAACAGAGATGCAAAGGTTTTGAAAAAGGTACATGGTATGAAGAGTCACAATTGCAAGATCTAAAGTAGTTTATCTTGGAGTCTGGGGTAAATAAATATATCTAAAAATGACTAGATCTTCATGCTGCACTGAAGTGAATCCATCTCTGGGCAATAGTTACTGGCTACTTAATCTTCCCAAGCAGTTACGGCCAGAGAGTGAAAAGTAATAGCAACAACTGAGGGAGTTAATGTTGACTGGAGTCATTATACCTGCTTTAGTTGGAACCTGGCCTGCACGCTGACTTTATCAAATTTATGTCTCTGAAAAAAAGTGCCCTGAACCATTCAGTTCAACAGTTGGGATAACACAGCTTATAGCTGGAGCTAATAAAAGCTTGTCTTTTGAAAGGTTCTACATTGTTGTACCGTTCAGCTCTCTTTGAGGCAAGACAGTTACCTATGAAATAATACATAGCACATCCCTATATGCCCTAGACCATTTCACTGCTTGTTTTTTACTAATTTGACTTCTTTTAGTTTGTAATAAAAATTTTTGAAAACGTGATTTAAACCAATATTTAGAATGCAAAATGCCCTTCTCGATTTGCCACTTTTGTTTGAGACCATTAGCTTACACCGATTGTTGTCTATATCATTCCTCTAATGCCAATAATGTTGTAATGGGGAATGATTTTGGCTTCTTTGGCATTTTGTTGCTTGCACAAAATCCAGTGACAAGTCAACAGAATGCTTGCGATTAGACGGTGGTCTCGGCAGCCTTCTGCAGTGACAGGGATGACAGTCCAAGGTGCTAATACAAGTCAGTGATTAATGAGATACAAGAACTCAGACAGATTAGATTGGATTAGGCATACATATTATTCATGTAAATTAAAACAATCACACACGGAAAAAATCTTATGTTTTGTTGCCTTGCTGGAGAGATCAAACTAATTCCACTGGCTTTCCCGTGTTACAGAGCTTCATGCAAAAGGATCCAGGCGTCATCCAAAGACTCATTCAGAGAAGTTTTGTGTAGTCCAGCAAATCATTCTCATCTGAATATTTTCAGTCTGCTGCCTGTTTGATTTCTGTAGCTGTAGCAGTGCAAACAGATAAAGGAACCACCAGCACTGTCCTGAAATACTGCTATTTGCACCTAACAGTCCGCAACATTACTTATGGGTAGCATTCACCTGATGTGGCATTCACGGTGGCAACTGGCCAATCATTATGTGGTTGCCATGACTCCTTATATTCAATGTACAGGCCAGTAGCACCATAGTTTTTGCTCTTAATGCTCCTCTGTATCATTATGCCAAATTATGCCAGAAATAAAAAAGATCAGAATTCTCTCCCAGCTCCTTTTTATTTCATTCTGTGGTGGCCAGTGCACCACTTACTTTCTGTGGCATTGGCCAAATTGCATGTTATATTGGTGTAGACAAAGATGGAATTTAAAATCAAGTCACCCCAGATTCAGTAAAAATGTGACTTTCAGGCTGTTAACTGAAAGTAGTAAAAAATTCCTGCTTTATTTTTTGTTCAAAAAAGAAAAAAAAAATTAATCAGCTGAGAACAGCCCATGCTACAGCAGCACCAGCAGCTAAGCATAGTACTATTAAAACCAATTGAAATCCAAACATTGTTACAGATATACTCACTGTACCTCATTCTTCCACCAATGAAATTGGACTGCAATGCCCAGCAGATTTTGCAGTCTGTAGGACCCTATGGCTATGTGTTGCCATGCACTGGGACAAGTGACTTCTCTAAAGTCTTTCCTTCCCACTAAAAGAGTTCCCTTATGAACTAGACTCTCCTGTTAGCACATATATCAACTTCAACAGTGCCAGCTCCACATAAGCATACTTTATTGCAACAACATGCAGTAGTTGTTGTGAATTCCTACGATTTCTGTGGACACTTTAATTTGAAAATCTGAGGATTTATTTAAAAAAAAAAATCTTTTTTTTTTTTTTTTTTTTTTTTTTTTTTTAATAACAAACCATGCTCTTCCCTTTGCTCTTGGTGCTTAATAACCAAGTGAATTGAATGGAATTGCTGAGATAAAGACTATGGAAGATTTGTGTGTTGCCTCAGATGTAACTTCTCACATGAGCAAGAGCAATGTGCTTTGGCCTTTAGACTTTTTTCTCTTTGTCTACTTTGTCTAAGCTTTTGGTAAGTCACTGCCAAATCAGATCTCTCAATATCCAAAAAGCTGTAATACAACATCACTTGATTCACCCCAAAATACTGAGAGGCTTGTTTCGAGAGACCTGTCTCAGCTAGAGCATATCAGTAAGCACCTTTTATCTGTACCATGGTTAACACAAGGGAGTTTTTGGACATGGGTGGGGCTTTGCTCAATGCAAAGATCCCACTGAAAGGACACCGAGCGAAGGCCAGCAACAAACCAGGAGGCACTGCCATGCATCTGGACCAGAGCATTGAAATACAGTGAACACTTCAACAGAGGTCTCCTCCAAAGTTTGTTTTCATTTATTTATTTATTTTATCACAACTAGAAAAAGAAAACAAAAAATATTTGCAAATGCACTACTGCTGAGCTCCATTTTGCTGGTGGCATGTTCAGAAGATGACAGAGTTTTCCACAGTTTGACATCAGTGAGTCAAAGAAAGGATGAAAAAATGAACTATACTTCCTTCTGCTTCAGCAGTTTGAGTTTCAACCTGCAGATCTTCACTGTCCCTGAGTACCTTTTCCCAGACAGCTTTGACAGGCATTGTGGGAGCAGTGAGAGATGCCTGGGATGGGGCTTTCACTGTGGTTCCTTGGACCAGTCCGGAGCACAGCTGCAGGACAGCAGGGAATAAGATGTTGCCATCTCCCTGGTTCCAGCCATGCCCTTTGCAGCCTGGAGGGAAGAGGGCAGCAAAGGGAAGAGAGAAAGCAAAAGGAGTGTTTAGGAGTGAATTGGTTAAAAAGTTCTTCTCCATGTGAACCTGTCAATCTTCCATAGAGGATTAGGCCCACTACAGGGAGGGAGCCCAGGCACACACACACACTCACATAGTATATCACTAAGGCCTTGCAGTTAATTATAGCTCTGAAATCTGACAGATTAAAATTAGAGGGGAGAGGGACAGCTGCGGGATCCTGGGGTGTAGGGTTTGATTTCCAATGTAATCTGTGGCCCACCAGAGATCTTCCCTTTGGAAAAATAAAGTTCAGCCATTTCTACTCCCTGCATGCTGCTTTTCCATTGCCTCATGTGTGCTATGTGTCCCTGAGCTCCTATCAGGGTCCCAGACAAGCAGCCTAGCCCATGCTAAGCAAGGGTGGCTTGTGCCAATGAACAAAATATACAGAACTTGCTTCTCTTTCTAGTATGTTGCAGGAGAAGAGTCAGGAAGACTAGTTTCTTTTTTCCTAACTGCCTGCAAATCTCTCCTAAACCTGGAAGTAAAATGAGGTTGTCAAGATCCTTTTCTGACCGTGTGTCATTTGGCTTTTCTGGCCAGAGCGTGCAGAAACAATCCTGTTGATCCTGTGTTTGGGAGATACAGAGAATACATTATTTGTATATTGCATCTGACTCCCTTTGAATCATGTGAGACTTCAGTGGGTCTTGCTGCCTATCCTCAACCTGCTTTCCTTTGTACATGTAATGATCTTGTACTGAAAAAAAGAGAGATCCCATGAGGTGGTTGCAAGATGAGCTGGAATGCTGAATGCACACAAAAAGCAGTGGCCGCTGTGTTGTGTTTAAGGTTGGTACCTATGGTTTGGGTTACAGTGGTTTGGGAGTTATTGTAATGTACACAAGCAAATAATAACTCCTCAGAAGTTTACAGTACAGTCAGGAGTGAGGCCAGGGTCCTCAGCACAGGGTCAAGACCGCCGCTGGATTCAATGGTAACTTTTAATGTATCTTGGAAGGACAGAGAAGTTTCAGTGAACTGGAAAATGTTAGTGATGTGCCAATATTTGAAGAGTAAATGTGGTGTCTTGGTGAATTATAGGCCAGTTAGCTTGACAACCACCCCAGGCAAAAACCATTGACTGGCTGATCAGAAGATGGAAAATCCTACGCAACGTTAATAACTTTTTTAAGTTAAAAATTTCTCTTAGCAGTTCCTTCATTAGTATTACCATTGTTTACCACTATTTTCCAAAGAAGATTAATTTAAAACATTTGTACCAGCTTAATGTCTTGTTGTACTACCAGACACGTATTAAATGCAATTCATCTTCAGCATAAGAATAAAGCTCAAACTTCAGGCAAACCCAGACCCCAGACTCTGCCAGTGCTCATTAGAAGTTAAGCACAATGCAAAATACCATGTTCCTTTTGAAATCTCTGACAAGCTATTTTTAAATAGTCTAATTGTGGTTAACCAAACTCTCATTTCCCCATTCAAAATCACTCACCCAGGAACTACAACCTCTCAGAATTCTTCTGAGTAACAGATACAACCAGACATGGTTGGCCAAACAGAGAAACATAGAACGCGTTATTGTGCCCAGTTCCTTCAGTCAAACTTACAATGAAGTTCAGCTGGCATAATGTGAGCCAGAACTAATCTGCTGTAATGTAGAATAGGCAAGTTAGTAAAAATCACCTTTACCAGTGACCTGAGCCACCACTGCCTGACTTTGCCCTAACACACAAATCACTCACATAGCCTAGTTTGCCAGCTCTCTTTAGTACACAGCAGCTTGGAGACAAAGTTTGATCAAATTGCTCAGGATCTTGTCCAGCTGTGTTTTGAAAATCTTCAAGGGATGAAATCTTAGAAAGACTAGGAAGACATTTCTTCCTGGATTGTGAGGCCTATCAAATACTGCCTGTTCCCCTTTGAAGAGAACATTTCCCTTGGCCAGGTTCCTAAGAATAAAATCCTCTGCATTTCTGAGTTGATTCACAGCCTCTGCAAGTCTACTATTTGCCATTCCTCTTAGGCATGTGTGGAGGGCATTACCCAGGAGACACAGGGAACATAATGTTGCCACCCACTTGGGCTCTGCAGATCCCACTTGATGCACAAATTGACTCCAGGTCAAAAGTTTTTCTTGCAGCAAGGGGCAAGAAGTCTTGTGATGGTTCCAATTTTGATTGCATAGCTAGGTGGTGGTGGGTGATACACATCACCTATCCATGTAGTTCCAGCTTTAACACAGTCATGATGATAGCTGGCCAGCTAGGTTGTTTCACCTCCCAAGAATGCTTTGGGATTGCCAGATGGAGGATCTAGTAAAAGGCAAAGCACTATAAGCCTGTTTCTCTACTAGCTTATCCCTTCACATGATTCAATAGAAAAACCACTGAAAATAGAAAGACCGCCCAAGCAAAGCAGGGAATTTGGTACTGCGAGGTTTCTATCTGGAGCACTGAGCCATCAACGGGGAGCCAGCATTTCCAGAAACGCAGTCTGTGTCCCTGGGTGCTGTAGCCACAGCACTTGCATCAAGGCTGTGTGAGGCTTTGCTGCTGTGTTGCAATGAGACGTGGCTTTGGAGGCCTAAATAAGTAGGCAATGTTGAAGCAAGGTCCAGAGCGCTGACAGACCCTGTAGCCACAAAGCTGCTTAAGCACTTACTGTTTTATCCATCAGGGAAGAAATGACGCCCTGCTTAACTGTTTACACCACAGTGTAGAGAGAACATAATCTGAAATTACTGGGTACTGTAACACCTTAGCTGTCCCACAACTCAGTTGTTATCATTTCTGATTGTCATCGTTTCCTCCCCTGCCCCTCAATCCCTTCATTCTCCTGACTCACCCACCATCCATTCATTTTATCTTCTCAGTATTTTTTTCTCTCATGCCTCCTTTTTACTCTCTTCCCCCAACCATTTCTCCTCTCCTCCCCTCCCCCTCCCCTGCATTTTCTGGCAGAGTTTTGGACTCTGAGTTCAGTTTTATTCTTCCCTGGAGAAATGACTTAATGCCTTGGCTTTAATGAGCAGTTTGCTGACTGTGAACCCTTGCTGCTTAGTCTGTGTGGAGATGTGCATGCCAGTAATTGGGAGCCCCATTTTTCTTCTTCTTTGCTTTTCTTCTCCTCCCCACCCCCCTTTATTTTCCTCAGTTTCTTTTAGCCATATGATTGTTAAAGAGAGCAAAGAGTCAGGCAACTTGCTAAGACCTTTAGTATTAGATCACTTCTGTTCAGGCACTCAAGAGAACAAGCTCAATCGCTCAGGGAGCACGGACTACAGCAGGAATGAGCCTCTTGAGTGTATATAAGGTTTCCCCTGTGGGGATACTTTCTCGTTTATTTTTCAAGAAGATTAAGCTGACCATGGATTGTATATGCCCTGTGGTATGGATGCTGCTCTGGGCTACCCTCTGCAATGCATGTGTCAGCTGAGCCTTGCTTTCCCAGAGCTTTGGTTGTTTGAAGTCAGCCTGCTCACCAACAATTTTCCAACACTCCCAGCACTGACCAAGTCCCGTCTACCTCATAAACACAGGATTTCTCTGAGTTTTAAAGGCCCTCGGGTGCCCTAACTTGATCTGTTCCGTTCAACCACTTCCTGTAAACAGACATTTATGGTAATTTTAGAGGCCACCAGGGCCCTTTCTCTCTTCAAAGTGAAACTTTGCACCCAAACGTCTAGACTTTGACCTTCTCTCTCCCCAGCTTTCATGCTCACACTCTGCTGTGCTTCTCACTCTAGCATTTGCCTCTCAAGTGCCTCATCCAGCCCACTGGTTCATTTTGCTGTTGACTTTCTTGCAGCCTTCACTGCTGCTGAACTACTTGTGTGACACCAGCAGAGTGGTTGTCAACAGGAGTCCTTGTACAAAGCAGCCTCAGGGCAAGTCCCGCTAACAAGAAAGAGGCCAGGCTCCAGTAAGCTGCAGCTCCACATAAAAAACAGGCTGAGAATACAGAAAGGATCTTGGCTGCAGCTGCCAGAAGGTGACAGTCTTTTAAAAAGTTATTTTAGTGCCTGAAAAAGCTCAAGAACACCAAGTTTCATGATGGAAGAGTCATCGATCTTTCTAAAGCTGCCGTTCATATGTAACTGAACCATGAAATTAAACACACCTCAGAGGCATCTCCATTTCTCTGGGATGCCTTTGCAAATCCACACAGTGACTGCGGTGCTGTAATGAAGGGTCTGGTCACAACAAATTTCTTGGGATTTACCAGCAACCATTTGCAAAATCTAGCTGGTGGTCATTGCCATCTGCCACATCACAGTTTCATCCAAATTCCTAATTCATTGTCTAGTCTGGGAGCTATATGCAAGAGCTTTATTCTGGCTCTATTCCCATGAGCTGTACATGACAGCAGTCGGTATTTCTTTAGTGCACAGCCAAGAAAGCATAGTTCTTCCTTGTGTCATTTGATGCCACAACCTCCCTTCTCAGCTGGAAGTCAATAAGAAGACCTAAAATCCATCATTAATAGAATGCATAATTATAAACATAATCCATCTGTTAGCTAAGTCGATTAAGAGTATTCAGGTAGGTCAACAAGGTGCTTTGTATATGAGTGCAAGTGCGACCATGTTGACAGTAACACTGTTATCAGGAGACACTCAATTTTTGCTCTAGAGATGAAAAATCTTAGGACTACTGTACCTCTGCTGCTGTTGTTGCCCATCTGAGCTTTCCCCAGGATCAGTGCTCTCTATCCAAATCTCTTTGGGAACTGAATATATTGACTACCATCCTCCCACAGACTCAGTCCATCACAGGTGATGACCTCATATCATCATGGATTAACACATGACTTTCACAAAGTGGAGGCAGTTTCCAACTGTCCAAAGCCAATCTTTTTTTTCTTTTCTTTTTTTTTTTTTTTTTTTTGCCTTATCACATATTTTTTCACTTTGAAAAGTCTACAGTATCTCTGACATCATCTTCTAACGGTTTGGGCCATTCCTGATTTTAGTCTTCTTCTCAGTAGAACATCAGAGTGACAAGCCATGCTGACAATGTGCAGTTTAACAGAGCTAAATGTGGATCACAGTCTGACTAAGCATTCTTCTTTAGTTATTTTTACACCATTTCACACCCATCTCTTGTGTTGTGAATAATAACAATTAGTAGTTCATGCCCAGACTCAAAATTCACTCACAATTGCTTAAACTTGTGGCCACAAATTGGCATTAATCGATCAGACCATATTACATCAGCAATGCCATGTAAAATAAAATTAGTTTTGACAACTGCTTAAATTGCAATAGCATACACCATGTGCATCTTATGTTGGTTAGCATAGAAATGCAGGGCAAGTATGTACTGTTATTGCAGATAACACAAATATATGCTTACTTTTCCCCACAGAGCAATTACTCTTTTACCAAGGGAAATGTCTTGTCTTTCATATGTTTTGACAGCATGGATTATTTTTTCCTGTAGCACACTGGGACTCAACAACCTCACAAACAAAATTTCAACTCAGAATGAGATCTTACCCTCAAAATGATGTGGGGAGGCTGCCCTAGTGTTATCAACTAGTAGTCTGAAGAGTATCCACAGCTGTAAGCTTTAGCATTGAAGAGTCTGCATTTACTCTGAGAGCTGCCATGTTTTTGTTTTCATTTTGTTTTATTTTAAATCAGATATTATGTGAATGATCAAGCTCTGAACTTTGTTCCACTGCCCTTTGGTTTAATGTTCTGAAACATCTCTGAAACCAAAGTATTTCCCAGATTTGTCTTTAATCTTCAGATCATTATCTTGTACCTAAAAAAGAAATGTGTGTACTGTATAGCATGAGAGATTACCAGGTCCATTTTGGCAATGCTGGTAGTGTTTTATGGTCAGTTCAGCTAACATTGGCCACACATAAATAAAGATGTGAAATTTTACACTTGTGGACCAGGGCCAAAGCCGCCTTCTCTATTTGAACATGCTGACACTCTGTTTTTCTTGGTGTGTGTGACATATAAGCCACTGGTCTCCAAATTTGACCACACTGGTATAGGAAAGCCTTACTGATACCCTCCTTGAGGCATCTGTGGACAACTTGTTTTTGCATTTACTGTTATAGTTTCTAAGGACTCCAGCCTCTTTCATTAACTCTTTCAGCTTTCCTAGCTGATGAGAGTTTGCACTCCATGCCTTTTGGACATCCATCAGTGGCCGCTTCCTCCATTCCTTTAGGAGCTTCATGAGAACATCACCATCTCTTGTTTTCTCTGAGTTCATTTATCAGTCACATTTTACACTCCTGCAGTCTACAGTGGCTACTTTAAGTAAAAATCTATTTGCAAACTTTTCTATGAATTACACTGGTCCAAGAAGTCTCTCTGTGACTTCCTGGCCTGTTGGAGCAGGCTTCTTGGTTTTGTTTTGTTTTGTTTTGTTTTTTGACCACCCTGAGATATGTATTAATGTCTTACTGCTTTAATATTTCTCCCCACCCTTTGTTACACTGCAAATAATTGATATTTTTTATTTTTTAATGTTTTTATTCCAACAACATCAATTCTAGTTTCTAAAAGTGCCTGAGGACCCTGGTCATGTTCTTCTGTTTCTCCCCAGTACCTGGAATAAAATATCTGGAATACTAAAGAGACCAAATCACTGTCTGAAGAAACTGTGTTTCCCAACTGTCTGTTGAACATATGCAAACACATGCTTTGTATTTTGAGGGGCTCCTGCCAGAATTCTGCTGGGGCATCTAGAATGGAAGATATTTGGCTTCAGTTGTAGGCCCCAGTATTTTTCCTTTTTCAGGTAATGGAAGACTTGCCTTTTCATATTTTCAGTGCTTTTGAATACTAACAATCTTACTTCTGTCACTCCCAGTATGATTCTGAGCACGACTTGCCTACCCAAGAGCTTCTCTAAGCCTCCATATTAAGGCAAAAATATTTTTCGCATTGCAAAGAATCACATAACAGTTGCATACTTTCATCTCTATTCTTTACCGTGCTGACTAGCTTCCCTATCACCTTGGAGATGTTCTCAAACTCTTCCTTAGTTTCTTGCTCTCTTTCTCCTCCAGCATAGGCACTTTTCTGAGAAGAATGAAGGATAAGTCCATATTTGATCCCATAAGGACTGCTCTTCCTCTTCCTACTTGTACTACTTGTAAGTCTTTAAGACTTCCAATTTGTTACATACGTAGCTCATATATATAACTTTGCAGTATAGACAAAGTCTCTCAACTTCTGACCTCAATTATGTGTAGCTAATTTTTTATAGTTAGTAAAAAAATCTTTACAGTTAGTGTTCAGTAAAAAAGTACATACCCCATTGTGTATTGGTTGGAATCCATCCTTCTTGATTTACAGCAAGAACAGTCATTGATCTTATGAAAGTTACCTATACAGTCTTCCTCTTGTCTTTTCATCCATACTGTAGATGCTTTGTTGAAATTTGCAATGCCTAGAAAAGTGATAGAAACTGTTGTATTTGTTTTGTTTTCTCTTCCATCAAGAAAATACTATCAGTGTGCAGCTTGCTATGTTGTTTTGGCTTGACTCCAGTTGAATTCTGCAAATGTGTCTACTGCTCTTCTTTTTCCCAGCGTAGCTGAAACCTCTGTCACGTTGCACATCCAAGCACTGTGTACAGTGTCCATAGTGGGAAAAGGAAGAGTCTTCCACTGTGTGGTAATTTGTAACTTCATAATGTCATAAAGCTGTGACAGGGGAGGTTCAGATTGGATATCAGGGAAAGGTTCTTCACTGGTGATCAGGCACTGGAACAGGCTCTCCAGTGAAGTGGTCATGGCATCAAGCTTGCCAGAATTCAAATAGCATCTGGACAATGCCCTCAGACACATGGTCTGATTTTTGGATGGCTCTGTGTTGAGCTAGGAGTTGGACTGGACGAGTCTTATGATTCTCTTCCAACTTGGGATATTCTGTGATTCAGTGAAGCTATTCCACAAAGATAATTAAGCATCTCCCTGTAATTGCTATCTAGGATTTCTGCAGTAGATTTTCACATTGACCTGGCCTCTTCTCAGTTATTCAGGATATTATCTGCCCAAAAGAAGAAACTTATATTTTAAAATTTCTTCTGTAATATCTGACTGTAAACTAACACTTTTCATTTTTTATGTTAATATTTCAAAATCTATAATTCTATAATTTCAGAGCTATTTTTTCTAAATTTAGCTAAAATTATGAAATTCATTGAGTGCTGCTGAAGAAGTCAATAGTAAGGCTACTTTCCCACTGTCTTCTTTTTAATTGGCATCTGTAGCACAAAGTGCTGTTTGGACTTTTTACATTTGATTCTGAAATAAGCAAGAGTTTCAGATTCAGTGGCATGTTTATGTATTTCATCCTTACAACCATGAGCTCAGCTGCTCTTTCCTCCCTTACTGCCTTTTTCTCTTCCCTCCTTCCATCATCACAGTGCCATCTTGTATCACCTTCTGCATATCTGCTACTGCCTGAGGAACCTTCCTGGACATATTGCATAGTCTTAAGTGAAGGACTGATGGTCTCATTCTACTTTCCTGTTTTCTATACTCAGTTATGTTCCAGAAAACATGCAGAGAAAAGAAACACAACAAAAGTAGTCAACAAAGCCTTTTTCCCCCAAGCACCTTTGTTTGGAATTAAACTGCTTGTTAAATACTTCTGTGGCTGTTTTTCATCCTGAAAATTATTTGGTTTGCCACTCACTTTCAGTAGTCTATGCCTGCACACTTAACAAGGATATTTCTGATCTCTGAATGGTTGACTGAAGTTTTTATAAGTAGGAAGGACTGCAAAGCAATTTCAAAGCAGAGAAACAAATGCTTCTAGAAAACACTTTGGAACTAATTTCATGACATGTCAGTCCTCACTTGACTTGGTAACTTGTCTCTGGGGAGTTCCGGGCTGATCTATGCATAATCCTTTGTTCAGTGTTTGTTGTACTTCCGTATTTCCTGTCATTTATTTGTAATGAAATCTATTACAGTCTTAATTATATTAGCCACTGTTAAGCATTTCTAACCATGCACTTTTTTTTTCTTTTCTTAATAATTTGGAAAATTTAATTTTGCTTCTAACATGACAACATCAGCTACAGGATTACTGACTGTGATTCGGTAATTTAGATACATGATGTCACATAACTTTGGCTCACTCACTCTTGCCTTGAAGAAAAATGAGAAACTTCTTTCACAGCAGCAGATTACAAATAGTAGATTATTTGTAATCTGCTTGAATTTTATAGCATATAATCAGTGACCTCAACCATATAATGCTAGATCTGTCCCATGACTACATCAAGGCTTAAAACTTTTAAAGACACTGTAAAAACAAGAAGAATAAATTTACTCCAAATCCAGGCACAGTAGATTTTTTTCAAACCGAATTTCATTATTTTTAACACCATGAGAATTTACTGAGTGCTAGGACATTATTCTTACATACAAATATATGTGCATTAGCAAAGACCCTAAGGGTGAGTTAGACTGAACTGAGCTTCTTTCTGATGATTTTCTAATAGAATTTGGTACTGCTCTGCTTTTCAAGTTTTGATCATCACCAGCTACTGAAGGAATGTTTAAAGGCTTCTTGCCTTATTTGTTCTCAACCACCATTTGTATTGCAATGTTACAGACTTTCATGCTCTTTTGTAAGGGAATTCTTGTATCTAAGTAAAACTTCATGGTGACTGAAACAATTCAATACAACGCTTATGTCAAACAGAAAGGCTGACTCCTCTCTAATTCCTTTAAACTCAGGCATTAAGTACCAGCTTCTGAGAAGCAATAAAGATGACTGAATTACATTTGATTGTCCCTTCCAGACTGTCTAACTTACTGTGAGACAAATAGAGCATTTCTGCCTACCACTCTGATGCTTCTGAGCATTCTGTAGTGAGCTGTGCGCAGCAGCAATAGTCTGGTCAAAGCTTCCTTTCCGATCTACTGTCATACTGGATTGCCAGTCAAATTTCACTTTGAGGCTATGTGAAGGTGGCTGCTTTTAACATGAACCCTTCCTAAGTTCAGGTTTTAGTCCATTGCTCCTTGTCCTGTCACTACACATCACTGAGAAGAGTCTGTCCTCATCCATTTGCCTCCTATCTCACTTTAGATATTTATAAACATCAATGAGATTCCCCCTCAGTCTTCTTTTCCCCAGGCTGAACAGATCCAGCCTTTCCTCATATGAGAGATGCTCCAGGCCCTTCATCATCTTTGTGGCCCTCCTCAGAACTCCTTGCATGAGATTCCTGTCTTTTTTAAACTGAGGAGCCCAGAGCTGGACACGGTGCTCTAAATGTGGCCTCACCAGGGCAGAGAAGAAGGGGAGGATCACCTCTCCCAACCTGTTGGTCATGCTCTTTTTAATGCACCCCAGGATACTACTGGCCTTCTTGGCCACAAGAGCACACTGCTGGCTAATTGGCCATCCTGATGTCCACCAGTACCCTAGGTCCTTTATCATTTCAACCCACTATTAGTGGGTTGTAAGTATCAGTATTTGGCCCATTTCCTCCACTTCCACTTGCCAAACTGTATCCTGCTCCAGGATTCATCTCTGTTCTGTCTGCACAGCAGGAATCAAGACCATGGATGCACTCTAGACCAAGATGCTGAACAACTGCCTGGTCCAATCCACCTCACTGGAAACTCAAGCAAGGAAGATGGAAGGAGGGAAGAGGGGAGAGGGGAAAGAAAAGGGGAAGACTGTCTCAGTGAGTATGCAAGTCAACAGTGCACACAATTCACTGGAGTAATAGTGCTAGGAACATGCTCAGAAAATACAGTGTCTTCAGGAGACAAAGTTGACAATGTCAGAAAAATCTGTTCAGAAAGCACAGCCTCTGTAATTTAGGGGCTAATATGTACCTCAAACTTGGAGTAATTTTTGCAGGGATGGGAAAAAGCACATCTCATATTTAAAGGCATAAGCCCTTTGCCAAATTTTAAGCCAAAGCTTAAAGGTTCAGTGTTCCTTAATGAAATATCCCTCCCTCTAATCTCATTTTTTGATATTGTTGTTTCAGTTCAGCTGAAACAGTTGATATCCATCCTCCCAGAGCCATCATTGGGTAGACATTTGGCATAGAAATCTTCCATCTGTGCTACTGGTATTTGGCAAAGCATTTCATGGGGAAGTGCTTTAAAAGAATATAGTTCTGGAAAGTGTAAGGCATTGTTAACAGTGAGATCTGTCATTCCGTGGGCCATGAAAATTATGCAGGGAGCTTCATGGGCCTTCAAGGAGTAATTTGCAAAGCAGGAGTGAATGAATCTGAAAGCATAAACTTGTTCAGGACTATAAACAGAGTGAACAAAAAAGCTTTGAATTGAACTACTGGGGATATTTTCCCAAGCTTCCTTCCCAGTGTACACCAATTTTTACGGCTAAAGCTCCTCATCTTGCCTCCTTTCTTGGTCTCTATGACACTTTTAGATGGATGGCTGCACGTCTTTGTGTAGCTACCACTGTGATTCCTGCATTTTTTATTTGCACATCTAGAAGAAAGTGATTTCTGCCCAAGGTAGAACTTTTGAAGGATCTGACACTTGCCTCAACCCCACTGACATCTATCAAATCTCCAGCTGTCTATTTGGTACCCCATACAAAACCTCCGAATACATAAGCCCTTCCCTTGCTATAGCTGCAGCTAGAGGGCAACCATAGCACAATCCCTTTTTTCCAGGGCAAGGAGTCCTTGCAACTGATACAGTAACCCATCCCTACCAAATCTATGCGCCTGTTCAGAGGAAATGGAAATGGCAGAAGGGAAGTTGTATATCACTTGTATTATTAGTTGTATATGGTTTCCTTTAGCAGGACTAAAAGTCAGTGAAAGCTGAATTTTCTCTCATCGCCACAAGACTGGCTCTGAGAGGAACTAACTGTATGAGTTTTCTAATGCGTTCCTGGTGAGCAAAGGAGGCTTACCACAAGGGAATAAGTATCACAGGTAGGTAAGCCTGCATTGTTGATATTGCCTTCTCATAGTTTGGAGAGAGGAGCCAAAAGATTAACAAACTTTTCAGAGTAAATGATTGGGAAGCTGAATTCACACATGCTATAGAATGACTCATTGTGATGGTGAAGATGAGAGGAAAAGCAAGAAGAAATGTAGGCCTTAGGAAGGACTGAGCAATAAACCTGTGGATCTGGAGCTGGAGATGAGAAAGGTTTTGAAAATATTAAGCATACACAGGTCAGGAGTAACTGCTCCTACTTTAGGCAGTTAAAGGACTTAATACCTGCCTTGATTTGCTTTCAGTCTCCTCTTAGCATACATTTATGAGGCCAACCTGACACCACACTGGTGCTGACACACAGCTGGGTGTAGGCATTGTGGCCTTTGCCAGCATCACCAGGCTTGTTACAGGTAGTCTTGCTTCCTCTCCTCATGTTAATGGATCATGGTCCTTCATCTTAGTTTACTTCAGTCTTTAGCAAAAAAATAAAAAATAAAAAATAAAAATAAAAAAGCTCACAAAAAAAAGCCCAAGACTGCAGAATCTGAACCTTTTACTGTGCAAAGTGTCCCAGAAGGTTATCTCATGCAGCTGGCTAGCATGGTGCTCGGGGCTGAAGACTGGGACAGGCAAGGGTTGCCTCAAGGAGGAATGCTGGAAAAAGCACACACTTTTTTCCTTTTTTTTTCTTCCACAATCTCTGGCTCTTCCTGAGCTATAAAAACACATAAGTTAAAGAAAGAAAAACCATGAAGCACCAAAAACTAGATCCAAGCTGACTTTCCAATTACAAACAGGTCAACACAAATCAAGTGGCATGGCAACTGTGCAGCTCCCCTTAGCTCTGGTTGGCTACTTCTCTTTTCCAACTCACTCAAGTGATCTAATGCCACTTCTGCAAAAGGCAATTCAGGGAACGTCTTTCCCTGTGTAGCTATTTATAAAATGTCCCCCCAAGACCGATCGCTAGTGAACCTCAGTCTGCACTGAGAGCAGCAAGGGTCATTTCATCTTGCCTCAAACTTCTGTCCCCATCTGTGCCCGATGGTTGTCAGGAGTTTGTTTATACTACTTGTGCCTTTTCTCTCTGAAGCTCCTCTGAATGTGTTAGAAGTATGGGAAAACACAAACGGAATTTCTCTGGCCTGCAAAAAGTGCTAAGCTCAACACAGTGGTATCTAATAACAGCAATGCCAGCGTGACTGGCAGCTGGCCAAGGTCCATACTGACTTCAGCACTAAACACAGCAACACATGCTGAGGCCTCTTTCTTTGGCGAAGTTTGAAGGCTTTTGCCTCACGCCCAGCACACACTGAACTTGGCATGATTGAGTGGGGAGACACTGTGAGGTCTGGACATAATGGGATCTCCGTCTGCAAGTCTCTCTTTCTCCACAGTGATTCCACTCCCCCTCCATCATTCTTCTTTTCTGCAGATTTAATTTTCTGTAAAATTCACACTTTCCAGCTCAAGAGCCAGGATACACAAACATGAGCTCAGCTTCCACCCTTGACCAAACTAGAAAGGGGGTCTTCTGTTATTGTTGTAAGTGCAAAGAAAAATCTTTCATATGGAGAAGAATGACCCCCTGTGTAACAACATCTCTATCCCTCTCCTGCACAGCCTACCTGAGTACATTGAACAGCACTGAATGAGGGAAACAGTCAGAAGATGAGAGTGATGTGGTCTGCTTCCAGAAAATCTAGGAATTTCTCCCTAGCTTTAGGCAGACCAATACACTCTGCTCTGTCTGAAGGTCAGGGTGTTGTACGCCTCTGTACAATGCCCTGGACATTCTTCCACTTAAACCCTTTCCTGCTCCTGGAGGACAGAAGGAAAGGTCTTCCTCTCCCACCCTCTGGATGCTTTCCAGTCAATGAAACACTGCACGCCACATGCAGTGCAGACATGGTGGAAAAATATCACAAATGCTTGGAAAGGAGCTAAATGCTCCTTCATTTTTGCCAGGACCAACAGAGGAAAGATGGGCTGGAGCTGTGAATGTTGTGACCCAGTCCTTCCAGATACACCGGTGAACAAGAGACTACCCTACGCACAAACAGACATTTTTGTTATTTCTCCAGCTGAGACTCCTCTGTAAGCAGACAAGATGTTTTTCTCCCCAACACTGCTGTGGGTCATGCACTGGGGATAGTTTAGAAACCTGAACAACCGGTTTGAGGCAGAGAGACTTCAAGAAACTACAGCAACAAATCCCAGCAGAACCCATTAAGCAGTTTATCCTCGGACAGATAAAATGCGTATCGTGTAGTTGCTGCGCTCTGATCTTTTAGATGAGACCTCAGAGACTAAGCTCATTGCTGGGCTTTGCGGAAAGTAAAGACCTTATGATGCTAGTGGTAAGAGTAGAAATTTCCCTTGGTGGCTCTGGTTAAGTTTTTTTCCAGAGTTCCTCCTGTGCAGTTGTTTGCTATCCTTTGCAGAGGTTTTTATGGCAGTCCTACCTGCAGAGTAGTTAAGTCTATGCGCTGTACTCTGCAACGGTCCTCCAAGATGAATACCACTCCAGAAACATATCATGTATTTGTAATCAGATAAAACAGAGAAGGTGTTGTTTTATGTTTCAGAAAGCTTAACAGAGGAAAGGTTTCATGGAAAAAAAAAAAAAAATAATAATCTTTCACTACAGATCAAAAGAGCAGAGCTGGAGGAAGTTTTCCTGCTGAAAAATGTACTTCTCTCAGAAAATTCCCTGCCTAGAGACAGCCTCACTTTGTAGGGATATTTTCAATGTGCAACTTTCCAAATCCAGTGTAATCATTTTTATTGTCTTTTCATGTTTGTTTTCTGTGAACTTCTCTTGCCATGCAATGTTCAAGTATTACCTATTTAGATTGTCACCTCCATCTTCTTTCTGTAACATTCTCCCTTCATTCACTATTCTTCTCCACCAGAAAGGATTTTTAATAATTCAGAAGCCTGGGAAAGTAGAAGACAAGCATTTTGACATCTTTCCTTTCTCTTGGAAGATACAGAGCAAAAACAGAAAAATAAACTTATTTCTTTCTTTCTGCTTTTGCCTCTGACAAAATAAAATCATGAGAAAGATTTCTTCTGTGATTTCCTGCATTTATTGTGTACACATATCTCTCATTTTCCCATTTTTTCTTCCCTTTTTGCAAAGGGAGGGGGAAGGGAAAAGAAGCAAAGAGTGAAAACTAAAATGTGTTTCTCTTTAGAAACCAAATTTAAACAAAAACTTCACCATGAGGGGCAATAAAACAACTCATTTTATTTTGATTAGAATTTTTCTCCAGAAGATGTTGTATGAGAACTTTGAATAATTTTTTAAAGAGCTTTTCACTATATAAAGTGGCTTTCTGAGCTAACGTTTCAAAGAACTACAGCTGGCAACATGCAGTCTCCAGGACACATCTCCCTGCATTGACGGTAGGAACATATTTTATCAGAGCAATTACTAGGCATATAAACGTAACTTGGGAGCTACTATAAATCACAGCATAGCCATTAATTTTTGCCAATCAATAATAAGTAACTGTTTAAAGCACAAAAGGAATTTACCTCAAATAAGAGAGACAGTGTGACAAAGTAGTGATATTATTCAAGGAGAGATGACGAATTTGCCGTCATCAAATTTTCTGAGTGCAAAAGAGATGGAAAGATTGCATCTCCACATATTTGAGGGTCTGTAATAAAGGCTGAGACATTCTCTATAGGAAGGAGATGAAATATTATCAGTAGTCCTTATTAAGGTTGCTCTGAAAGAGAACAGATGGCTTTACACAACTGGACTCACGGCAAAGCCCAGCAAAAGCTCAAAAAAATAATTTTGGCTAGAATTTGTGTAACTTTCCAAATTAATTCACTGTGGCCATGCTTACAGTGCTTCTTCATTCATTTCCCATGAACATCAGAGTGATCAAATTTTACCCACACAAATTCCTGCAGAAGGCAGTTTTCAGTTTGCTTCCTCACATACTCAGCAGTGATGTATTTTAAAGTTGCCCCCCAGAGCTTACAGTCTGATATGAAACTGGTCTTGGCTTAAGAAGAGCAGGAAAAGACTTCCAAAGCCCTTTACCAGAGCTGTGGTGTTGCAGCCTTGGTGCTTATAGGGTCTTGTGTTACCTCTTGAAATAAGGATCCCCCACAAGTTTTACACTGTTGTAACTGCCATCACTGAAAAGAAAAAGAAACCTTGCACTCCTCTCCTAAATTTCACAATGTTTGCGAGGGAATGATGCTTTAGGTATGGTCTGATTCACACAGATGGGAATTCTACTTTATTTTTTTAAACACTATACTCCAAGATAGTCTAAATGCTCTGTCGTCTTTTGCCAGCTACAGCAACTTGCTCTGCCTCTCCCAGTGTCAGGAGGACATGTTAATTTGCACACCACACAGACAACTGTATTATAAATCTTGAACTGAGCAGTGCTAATAAACAATATTTTAGTTGGGAAGTAATCAGTAGGAATGCAGTTTCTCAGATAGAGAAGCCCTCCTTCCAACTCTCCCCAAAAAGAGAACAATTTTGAATGAGTTGCGATTTACAAGGGGACTGCAGTCTGTGAAGAAACAACCAAGAGATGGAGCAAGAAGCAGGGATAAATCACCAATTATGCTCTCACTTGCAATTATACAAATAGGCCATGATTTAATCTGTCCAGTTCTCAGGGTTAGTAACCTTTCTATGCAACTTCTTTGTATAGCAGGGGCTAGGTGATTTTCAAGACATTCAAATGAGAGGCAGCAGCCACTTTTTCTTACTGCAGGATGGAGAGTGGAGGATGCTACAGTTTTCCCCATGAGACTTTCACCCACGCAATGAGCCAGGTATTAAAAATGATGCACCAGTGAGTGACAGAGCAGACGTGTTGCAAGTAATCCTAAAAATCAAGGACAATGACTGACCAATTCCTCAGGCTACATGGAGTAAGAAACCTCCATCTCTCTGAGAAGACACTGCCACATCTACTCAGGCCCAGTGACCAGTGTTAGTGGGAGGGTGATGCAGATTTTCTGACATGATGATGGACACATGGTGAAAGCAGAATTGCTGAACTATCTGCCTGAAATGTTGAGACTGACCCAGAGGGCAATTTGTGAGCAGGCACTGACACATTAATACCAGGGAAAGGTCTGAACCTCTCACTGCTGTTTAGCACAGAGCTCTTCCTTCTTACTCTCTTTCTCCTTGTCTCCTTCCCTGTGTGGGGTGCTTAGACCTGGCAGGGAAAAGACTGCCAGCTTGCTGTCACACCCACTCTCTGTAATATCCTAACATGCTAGAGCCTGAGTTGGCCAAAATGTCCTGCTGGTTTGGCAGCAGGACCAGGTTTGCACCACCATTTGCCCTGATGTGTTTAGTTCCCAGCTAAGCTGTCTAAAACTAACATGGAGTTGGGCCTACAGAAAGGCTGGTCCTCCTCAGTCCACACAGACCCTGTAGTGACTTTTCCCTGAGGTGTAGCAGGGCCTTTGATGCAGACTGGGGCTGTAACCTCAGCTGAGCAGCCCCTTAGCCCCATCCCACCACATGGCAGAAACCATTTGCCTCTTTCATTACCCATCATTTTTTTCATATACAACAGTGTCTTATAATCGTTAAAACCAACACCATCAGTCTGTACTGTCTCTTCACCCAGTCTTCTGTGAGGTTCTCCATCCTTATTTCTGTTGCAGTCAAAGATGTTAACAAACACTTCATTAGTGGGGAAGGTTAAACAGTTACCTACCTTGGACCTCAAAAGAAAACGCCACATTCAGACATTCTTTCTAAATAGAAAAGATCCCAGATTGGTCAAAATCTTGATTTTCCTACAGTATGACTACATTTTTTTTTCTGGTGAGATGTGTTAAAAAGTGAAGAAGCATTAAAATCAAAGCACAAGAGCAAAAGCTCCCTCACACCAGCGTTGCTGGGCAATGCATAGCCTACCTGGGGTCCCTGCAAGCTGCCGAAGGATATTTTAGCTCCCATCAGCCCCTGGACGTGGGCCCTTTGAGTGCTACTAATGCTGTGTGAACACGTGCACCTTCAGGACTGCACACCTTGACCAATTTCTCACAGACCTGCGAGAGCATATGCTTCAACAGCAGCTTCCAGCCAGCTGAGCTTAGGATGGATTTCAAACCGTAACCTCAGGGTGAAAAGACATACATTCCAGTAAACATTCCAGGTCTCAAAGAGCTGAGTTCACTGGGAAAAAATCTTGGATCAAGACAGCATTAAAGGGATCACTTTTAAAAAGAAGGAAAATACAGGCTTAGCATCAGGAAATATTTGCTAGCAGAGAGCTTTGTTGAAATGTGCATCTTTCTCTCAGAGGAAAAGATGGGTCTTCCACCTCCCTGTTCTGTTTAAACTAGGCCTGACAAAGCCCTGAAGAATAATTCACTTGAATGGGCCAGAAGGATGTATTAGATGGGATAAGAAGCCTTTTTTTCCCATTTCTAAATATCAGCTATTGCTGTCTAACCTTTTTCTGTAGACTATCCAGCTCCACTCAGCTGGATATATGCAGGAATGTATTTCAGCTAAATGAACATGGAAGAGTAGAAGAGAACAGAGCTCACTCTGAACTTCAGGATGGGCCCCAGTCCAGAAGAAATAGGCTTCCCAAGGCTGGATAATTAGTTTCTAATTTAATTATCAGCTTAATATTAAACACTGAAATACAGCAGCTATCTGTGTACACTGCAGTGGTCTATTTTCAGGTACTATCTGCTTTTAAATTGCAGCTCTAATGCTGTTAGCAGATGGATGTGTGTTATTGCAGTATAGGGAACTGGAAATTCTCCATATACCATGCTATAAATATTTCTTTGACATTTATTATCCTCACTTGAGTTCAGGTGTTAAAATACTTGGACTGAAGTCATGTTTGTAGCAGAAAAAGTCAATTTTGAATCCTACCTTGTTGCTGGCTATATTATTAAGAACAGACAAAGACAACAGGGAAAGGGAGTCCCTCACTTAGTAGAGGTCATGCAACCTTTGAATCAAATTAGCTGGAGTTTCAGCTCATTTAATGATACCAGTTCTGAAACACTCCTGCTCAGACAATATGATAGATCACTTCACCAGGGTTTTTCTTACTCTCTGTCTCATTTTTTTCTTTTCCTTACCGTGTGTGCAGTAGGATTGCATTTGCGGTCATGAATCAGAATCCCAGTTTTGCCAGCTGCATTGGATTGTAAACTCCAAGTCATATGAATCTCAATTTTGATTGCCCTAAGGGAAGTGTTGGATTATGTAAACCAGTAGATAATAGCCCTTATAAAATCCCTCCAATAAAATAAAATCAAGGTGTGTGTGTCATGGTGGATTAACAGGCTTGCCTTTCTTTTTATCTGTTTTCCTTCAGGCTCCTGGCTGTGGTTGACTGGAAATCTGTGCCACAAGGGGAAGGGGGAATACTGTCATTTGCGAATCATACAGAAATGTGTAATAATCTTTAAGACAGCAAGTTAGTTCCCTGTGGTGAAGATTAAATTGAAGAGTAACGGACAATTGTTTATATTGATGTATAAATCAATGTAAAAATGTATTCTGATACAAGAAAACACTTTAGAAAGTTAGTTAAAAAATTGCCAGAAGAATAAAGGACAGTACTCCACTGCTTGTGTGGCAAAGTGCAGTTGTTTGAATCCACATGCAAATGTAGAGTAGCCAAATCAAGTTGCCTGACTAGGCATTTGTCCAGTACAAAATAAGGATCATCTCTGCCCCTCAGAGACTAACTTCTAATAGCTAAACCCCAAATTTACATCTAGCAATCAAAAGCAGCACACCTTAAATAGCACAAGTTCCCTCAGCCATTTGCTGTCAGTTCAGAAAGGCAAGTCTCACCTGTCCAGAGATTTCCAACATATCCTCAGGCTCAGCTGTGCATAGGTCTGTCTGGAACAATTCTTATGGAAGAACAGGGAGACATCTCTGCAGAAAATGTCTTTCAAAGGAAAAAAAAAAAAAACAACAGAGAAAATATTTGATTTTTGGTTGATAAAAATCAGGATGTTCTCTTTCATTTTAAGTGATGGTGGCTAAGCTGTGCTACTCCCTGAATCCCAGACAATTAGAGTCTGGGGGGATCCAGGTCAACAGTCTTTATCCCTGTAGACTCTATCTCCCATAGTACCCCACTATCATGAAACCATGACATTCTCATCACACGAAGGAGGATCATGATGCATTACAAAATGAGGTCAGTCATAGATGGACTTTTCAGCTCTGTTTTAATACAGCGTGGTTAGATCAAACATTAGTGATAAGGAAGGTATACCAAGCAACCCAGGGAGCTGGTACTGTCATACCCAAAATATTACGTCTGATCTACAGGTGTACTTGAACCCTCAGGTCTATGCTGTGTCTCTAGACTCCTGCTCCGAAGACCTGCAGGGCCACAGGCTGCCAAGAGAAGGAGTAAGCAGATATGGCACCACAGCAACCCACAAATATAGATCATCATTAATCAAAACGTAAATTCAAGCTATTGATTAATTCAACATTTTCAGAACATTTTTTCCTGCACAGAATTTCAACATCTCAACTTCTGTGGTTTTCTTTCCTCCCTATTTTGGGGCTGAAAAACAGGGGTCAACACTCATAACAGCAGCTCTGCCTGAAAATACTTCAGGATACTTAGAAGATACTTCTCCCACCAAATACTGAATAATCCAGATAGTACCTTGTTGGCATCATGGATCAGTCAGTGATCTACAGGCTGCATCTGGCTTATCACAGGCAAGATGAAGAATGGCAACTGGAAAATCTGAATGACTCAATAACTGCTCCACCTAGCACTTTCCGACACAGAAAGCCCAGCTATTGGGGCTGCCTCCACGGTGGTGCAACTGTGCTTTAGGACTGGGATGAGGGCATACCAGAGTAGGGAGGAACAGAATTAAGGGTTCCTAAAAGACAGATTCGGATGCAAATGCCAGTGCTTTGAAAGTCTGAACACACTTAGAAAATCTGGTTCAAAGTACAGTCAATGATATGTGAGTTGATCATAGTGTTTCCAGCATGAGACTGTTGAATCCAGCAAACAAAGACAAAATAAGACAAAAATAAGAAATGCCATGTCTGTTTAAAGCCCTATAAGTAATTAAACCCTTTAAAGAAAACTACTGTGGGAGATGGTAAATTCTCCATCACTTTGGGTCTTTTTTTTTTAAATAAGATATGCTTTGGTTCAACTACAAGTTTTTGGAGTTAAGGCAGGATTTCCTTCATGACACTATCTGGCCTGTGCTGTGTGGGAGGTCAGACCAGATGATCACTAAAGCACTTTCTGGCTTTACAATCTATGAAATTACTAACCCAAGAACGGAGCCCTTAAGCTTGACCACATTGCAGTGGGTAAAATAACTCCTCAAGGTGCAGACAGACTCTCTACAAGCAGTAGAAGTCCTGCTTGACAGGGTTCACATTAAGGGCATCTCCCCTTAAGGAAAGCAGGTTGCACTTGCTGCTCCCTAGCATCTTTAGTGGTGTTGAGGGGGTCAGGCACTTCTGTGGAAGAAAACAGCGTCTTTGCCTACTCACAGGTTATTTATGGCTGTTGACATGTATGCATTAGCGCTGAGCTGTGTTTTCACACCTCCAAGACTAGTTATATAACTTCTATTGCCAGATTCCTGCTGGCTATCTTAGTTTCAAAAATAAAGTTGTTCTTAACCCTTGGATCATTGGCTGAGGTAGCTCTTTCCTACTAAATCTGCAACATGAAACTGAAGAGAAATAGCCATTTTCAACTGCTTGTTCTTCTCTTGCCTTTCTTTAGAGTCCCCAGTATGAACTCATGACAGTCTTCCTGTAAGATTTATCTTCCTGTAAGCATCTTTTATTCTCCCAGCCTCATTTTGAGTCATTCTGCTCTCATCAACATCTGCCCTGACCTGCCATCTCCAGACATCCCTATACCATGTTCACTGCCAACCCTATTGCTATGCAGTTCACAGTGCACAGGAAAGAGAGTACTTCCTGTAGAAGAACATCAGAAATACAGAAGAGCTTGTTCCAAACATGAACCCCCAAATGCCTCTGTGGCTGAGAAGTTGCTAACTTCAAAGTTAGAAGCAGTTGTATCTTGGTTCTCAATACAGATCATATTTGAAAGGCAATTGATTCCTTTTATATTTGTCTTAGCACTTCAGTAGTGACTGCTACCATCCTGTCAGGAAAGTGCTGTGGGTTTTTTTTGTTTGTTTGTTTTGTTTTTTTTCTCTTGATACTCACACAGATATTCGAAATATTAAAAGGTTAAATAATTGTAAAGTGGAAGGAGTTTGGGCCGGAGGTTAAACTAATAGTAGGAGATTGATGCAAAATTTTACTGATTCAACATTTCTTTTGAACTCTCTAAATGTCTTCATTATTCCTACAGTTGTCCCCAGCACCATGTGGCCAACTTCTAACTACCTCTACTGTCTCAACAGGAACTCCTTGGAGTTCATGGAGGGGTCAGCTGGAGGGAGGAAGTGGGCAGTGATTTGGTCAACAAAGGGCTCAGTTTATTAACTTCTACAGGTGGCCAAAAGTATACAGAATTCAGTGAGGCAGAGAGCATTTCATCACACAAGTAACAGACATTTTCTTTTAATTTACATAAAGATTGCACCAACAAGAAAGGAGTACAACATTAACTTTACTGTCATTTTATGTCATTTACAGGGACCAGTAAGGAAAAACAGGCAAGAAGGTACTGATAAATAAAATTAAGGAGTCAAAGAACTGTAGTGTCCTATTTCTGAACTCTGTGCATATGAGCTCTCATTTTTTGCTTTGAGTCAACCATATCAAAGACTTGGGAATTCTCATTGTGAGCATCCTTTGGATACCTGTGAAGTCTGTTTTCCGGCAATAATGCTATCCAACTGTACTGAGGCTGTTTCTTTCTGAACATGTTGAGCTGACTCAGTAAATACAGGGCTTTAAAAATCCCTCCTACAGGGAGATTTGCAGCCACATAGCTCATCTACAGCTACAGGGAAATACTGGGGGAAAGTATCTGAGAACCATGTGCACAATCCAAACGATTCAGCACTGACCTTCTAGTGTAGTGTTTATTAGCTCTTAACTATTAGCATTTGCTCAGTGTGCTTCATTGGGTGAGACTGACATAATCCAACAGTATGGTGTGGCATCTGGATGATGTTATCACACATACTCTTGCATGCACAATCACATTCATACATACACATATGCATAGAGATATATGAGCACAGCACAAAATGGGCAACTGGAGACTTTTGCTTTCCTGCCATTATAGGTGACAAACTAGTCAGGATGAACAGAATCAAAGGTTTTCTTTCCTCTCTTGTTGGAAAGAGCAGTTCACTTCCAGCACTATTAACAGCTTTTGAAAATTCACAGAAAGATACAGGAGTGCACATGAAGGGAAGTATTTTCCTGGACGTGGAGGGTAACAACCATACTGGGTGTTTTCTAAACAGGCTTCACAGGCAGCAACATATAAGTTCCCCTACTGACATGGAAGAATCCCATGTATTCTAGTATTTGTCCCATAGTGAATAGAATACTGATTACTGGTGGGCATGACCATATATCTTTGGACGTGACACCTTGCCATCAGAACAGGACAGCATTATAACCTGGCATGAACTGAGATTATAATTTGTACCGTCCCTCTTTCCACTTTCCCCATCTTAAGAAATGAAGGCCACAAGTAAATACTGGAGGCAGAGCTAGAAAGGATATCTACATTACATGTTTCTCTGTTCTTCTTATCATATATTCATTCTCTGTTTTAGTGAAGTGTGCTTAGTTAGAGTCACAGCTGGAATTGTTGGTTGAGATGCTGAAAGAGCAATTCTTACTCATTTTTTAAACTATCAAAAACAACAGAATTCAACTATATTCCAGGAAAGGGATACAACAAAAAATACAGTTTCATCCTTAGAATAACCTTTTGACAAGGCTTTCATCAGTAAGTCTGTGCCTTAAAGTTTAGGATCATCAAAAGCAATATCTCAATGAAGAGATAGAGATGGGCCTCGGGGCAGCATATTGTGGAGAGGCTGAGAGAGAAGACTAGAAATAGAAAGGGAGGCTAGGACTGAAGGAAGCAGCTGGTGACTGTTTGGAAACTGAGATGAGGGAGCGACGAGGTGGAGATGAGGGAGCTGAAGCGTAGGGGGAGATGGGAACAGGGCAAGGTCACAGGCAGGCTGGGAGGAGAGAAAAATATAAGTGACTGCAATTGTTAGTCAGTGCTTCCGCACCAGGAAAATGGTCTTCACTGCAGAAGCAGAGATACTGCTACACAGTACACATGGAAACTACAAAAGATACAAAGAGCACAGTAGTACTACTTGATAGAACAAATTCTCAGCTACAGAACACAATTTTTCAGCATAGTCACCACCATTAGCTATACATTTTCATCAGTCATGAACAAAAGTTTGCATGCCATGCTTAAAAAGTGCATGGCTGTCCAGAATATGGATTGTCTTTCACTTTGCTGTCACCACTGCTGAAACACACCACTCACCACCTCACTGTGCTCACATCCACTTTTTGGTCTCCAAGAGCCTCTGTTCAGCAAGTGTCAGTGAATCTCAGTGGGTTCCATTTTTCTGCATGGACAAATTCCACACCTTTGCTTAATTTCAGTCCTCTTCTGCATGTACATAATTATAGTTAATTATAAACAGGGCCATACACAATTTTTCTCCAGTATCCCCACCTCATTCAATATACAGATTGATGTTATTTTGGTCATGGAAATGCACTGCATGATGAAAAATGCACAACCGCTGAAAACTGAACCTGCAAAATAAATAAGAGACTGGCTTAACTAGAGAGAGGATGAGAGCCAGCATCATGCTATGGTTCAGGTGACCAAAAGCCATTCTTGGAGAACTGAAGTCCAGCCTGACTTCTGCCACAGAGCTCGTGAGCCACACTTGTCAGAGGACTCCAACTCTTGTCCTTGGGGGTGGCCACTAATTGTGCATCCCTGTGTCCTCCTGGACTGCATTGGAAGACCTGCATCCTCTGCCTGTGTGAGGCCCCACCTGCAGTACTGTGTCCAGATCTGAGGACCCTGGAAGAACATGGAGTTGTTGGAGAAGGTCTAGAGGAGAGTCATGAAGATGATCAGAGGTCTGGAACACCTCTCCTACAAGGAAAGGCTGAGGGAGCTGGGCTTGTTCAGCTTGGACAAGGCTCCAGGAAGAACACCTTGCAGCCTTCAAGTGCTTGAGGGGAGCTTATAAACAGAAAGGAGAATGCCATTTTACACATTCTGATAGTGAAAGGACAAGAGAGAATGATTTTAAACTAAAAGATGGCAGATTTAGATTAGATGTTACAAAGAAATATTTTACTCAGATGGTGATGAAGCACTGGAACAGGTTCCCCTGAGAAGCTGCTCTATCCCTGGAGGTATTCAAGGCCAGGTTCAATGGGGCCCTGGGCAGCCTGATCTGGTGGGTGGCAACCCTGCTCATCACAGGGGGGTTTGGAACTAGATGATCTTTAAAATCCTTTCCAACCCAAGATATTCTATGTTTCTATTAGTTCATGCATCTCTACATTCTCCTTTGGTCTGCAGAGCTGAGAGCTCAGCCTGAGAAAACCACATTTTGCAGATGGAGAGTGCCATAAAACAAGCAAGAACTTCTTTATTTTGCACCAGGCTTCTCAGCTTAGCACTCAGATATTCACAGCGCATGTTCCACACAAATTTTAAGTACGGACTCATAGGTTTATATGCAGAGCTGAGCTCTGATCATTAATGGCAGGACCACACACTGAACAATGAAGATTAAACCCAAACACCAAAAAACTTCTTGGTAACTGAACACCACACTGTGAGTGGGGGATGTCTTTGGAGAGAACATGACCTTTTCACGATAAAGGACTGCAACATGTGCATATTATACTGGTCACCTTAATTGGGGTATTTCCTAACTTTTGGTGCCAGACTCCACACTTTTAACATTTTTATAATCAGTTTAGTTTATGGTGATAAATCAATGTAACTCATTTCTAAGGCATGTTAAGAATGTCCACATGTTCAGCTGAATCAGTGACAAATCATATGCCTTTATGCAAGGAGAGACTTTTGGATTAAATTCCTAATGGCTACGCGCTTCAGTGAACAGCAAAATAGTCACACAGTGGTTTATAACAGTTTCAATTCATTATTGTTTTAAACCAGTTTACTCTAAGTTGATGCAAATTTCTCACAAACATGTATCCTAGGAGACTTTGTGGGAGATTTCCAAAGGCACAAATAGCAGCTCAAACACTTAACTCTGTGTGAACCAGCAACATGCAAGTTTCATAAATAGGCTGACCTTTTCTTGCTTCCTGTGTTCACAGCAGACCCAGCTCTAATTGCTCAGCTGTTCCCAGACTATTTCAGATCTACTCATTTCATCACATTATCTTTGGGATGAAAGAATGTGGGAGGCCATTTATTAACACAAAATTGCCTTTACGGTAGAAGAGCCTCACCTTAGACACATTCCTCAAACATGAAGGAATCCCTGCCATCGTGAAACTATTTTAGCTGTCTCTTTTCTAATTGCTGTTCTGTATATCTTTCTTTTCTCCTCTTTCATTTCCCTAATATTCTCTTTATTTTTAATTTGTGATCCCAACCCAGCCATCTGGAAAGACAGACAAGAGGGAAAGTTTGCATAGAAACAAATTTCTGCACTTCTCCCCATGCAGAGTTCAGAAAGTCCTTATGGTAAAGAAGTGTACAGCCACTATCACAGAATCACAGAATTGCAGGGTTTGGAAGGGACCTCAAGAGATCATCGAGTCCAACTCCCCTGCTAAAGCAGGTTCTCTATAACAGGTTGCACAAATACACATCCAGATAGGTCTTGACTATTTCCACAGAAGGAGCCTCCACAACCTCTCTGGGCAACCTGTTCCGGTGCTCTGTCACCTTTACTGTAAAGAACTTCTTCTGCATGTTTGTATGGTACTTCGTTTATTCAAGTTTTAGGCCACTGGCCCTTGTCCTATCACTACATAATACTGAGAAGAGCCTGGCTTCATTCATTTGCCTCCCAGCTCCCTTTAGATATTTATAAACATTAATCAGATTCCCCCTCAGTCTTCTTTTTCCCAGGCTAAACAGACACAGGTTACTGAGCCTTTCCTTGTACAGGAGATGCTCCAGGTCCTTTATCATCTTTGTGCCCCTCCACTGGACTTCTTCTAGGAGATTCCTGTCTTTTTTGAGGAATACAGAACTGGACACAGCATTCTAAATGTGATCTCACCACGGCAGAGTAAAGAGAGAAGATCACCTCCCTTGATCTGCTGGCCATTCTCTTTTTAATGCACCCCAGGATACCATTCGCTCTCCCAGCCACAAAAGTGCACTTCTGGCTCATGGCCAACCTCTTATTCACCAGGACACTCACGTCCTTCTCTGCAAACCTCCTCCCCATCAGGTCATTGCCCAACCTGTGCTGATGCATGTGGTTTTTCCTCCCTAGGTGCAAGATTCTACACTTGCTCTTGTTAAACCTCATCAGGTTCCTCCCTGCCCAACTCTCCAGTCTGTCCAGGTCTTGTTGCGTGGTAGCACAGCCTTATGGCATGTCTGCCACTCCTCCCAGCTTCATATCATCAAGGAGACTGTATCCCTTCATCCAGGTCATTGATGAAGAGGTTGAACAGGACTGGACCCAGCACCGACTCCTGGGGAACACTGCTAGTTACAAGCCTCCAGCCAGATTCTGTGCTGCTGATGCCAACCCTCTGAGCTCTGCCAGTTTGGCATTTCTCAATCCACCTCACAGTCCACTCATCTATCCCACACTTTCTAAGTTTCATAACATAGTTGTTATGGGAGACGGTGTCAAATGCCTTGCTGAAGTCTAGGTACACATCGACTGCTTTCCCTCCATGTACCCAGCCAGTGATGACATCATAGAAAGCTACCAGTTTGGTTGGGCATGACTTCCCCTTGGTGAATACATGTTGACTACTCCTTATAACTTTCTTCTTTTCCAATTGCCTGGAGATGACATCCAGAACAAGTTGTTCAATCACCTTTCTAGGGATGAAGGTGAGGCTGGCTGGCCTGTAGTTTCCAGGATCCTTTATCATCTGTTAATACTGTTCTCCCTATGCTCTGAAGGTACTTCAGTAAATACCCTCAGTTCACAGATGGGAATATGAGATTCAGAGAAGGTTAGCACAGGCTGCATTGTGGACTAATAGTGAGGCACAAACAAAACTCAGGTCAGCTGGCTTCCTGATCACTGCTCCCTGCTGTGTAACAAGCAGAAGGTCCCTCAACTCATGGCTTTGGAAACTCATTTTCTATTTTTCTTTCAAGAATTATTTGCTTGCTTGCTTGGACATATGCGTAGTGAGTGACTATGCATATCCACACACACACTACTCTGCCAGGTTTTAGTTCACCATTCATTTGTGACACAATTACCAGATGTTGCCTATGATAATGTTCCCCTTACCACAGTTGAACTCTCCCTCTTCCCTGCTGATCATGTCACTGCTGCTTCTGTGTTTTCCCACCTCTAACCAGAGGGAGAATTCAGAATCTACTACAAACACCTATGAAGCCTCTTCTGCTTGTCTGTCGTTGTGATGATGGGATCTGATAGCTCATGGTACTCAAAAAGCTGACTGACACCATCATGAGACCTCTCTCAACTATTTTTCATCTGTCTTGGGAATGTGGAGAGGTCCCAGTCAACTGAAAGCTGGAAAATGTTGTTCCAGTTTCCCAGAAGGGCAAGAAAGGAAACCCTTGTAATTACAGACAAACTCACTTCAGTGCCTGGCAAAATAACAGGTTATTCTGAGATCATGACGGAGAAGTTCTATTTAACAAACTTAATTTCTTTTTTGACAAGGTGACCCAACCAGTTGAACAAGGGAAGCCAGTTGATGTTATCTTTTTGGATTTCAGCAAAGCTGGATGATCTTCTGAGAAACAGTATCAAAAGCTTTGCTGGGGGGATGCAGCTTTTGGGGGCCTCCCCCCCCCAAAAAAAATCTTTGCTCTCAGGGCCAATTCCCTTTAGTGTTTTCACCAGTGACGTAGATACAGAACTTGAATACATGCTAAGTAAGTTGGCAGACAACACTAAATTGTACACTGCTGACTCCCTGGAGAGTAGAGAGGCCTTGCAGAGAGATCTTGACAAATTAGAGGGCTGGGCAGTCACCAACTGCATGAAGTTTAACAAGACCAAGTGTCATATTCTGCACCTCGGACAGAACAACCCTGGGTATACGTGCAGTCTGGGGGATGAGAGGCTGGAGAGCAGCCCCACAGATAGGGAACTGGGGGCTCTAGCTGATAGCAAGTTGAATCTGAGCCAGCAGTGTGCCCTGGCAGCCCAAAGGGCCAACCGTACCTAAAAAAGGTACCTGGCAGCTAAAGGGCCAACCATACATAAAATTGTGAGAGAGCATCCAAAGAAAGGCTACAAAGGTGGGGAAGGTTCTGGAGGGCAAAATGTATGAGTAGTGGCTGAGGTCCTGTGGTTTGTTCAGCCCAGAGAAGAGGAGGCTTGACGGGAAGCCGCATAGCAGCCTACAGCTCCTCACAGGGAGCGGAGGGGCAAAGCTTATCCCTGCTCTCCAGTGAAAGTTTCAGGACCTGAGGGAATGGCATGGAGCTGCATCAGGGTAGGGTCGGGTTGGGAGTTAGGAAAAGATTCTTCACCAGAGGGCAGTGGGCATGGCACAGGCTGCGCAGGGCAATGGGCACCGCCTCAATCTGACAGAGTTCAAGGAGATTTTTGACAACACTCTCATCCATAGGTTTGGATTTTGGATGTCTTGTGTGGAGCCAGGAGTTGGATTTCATAAACCTTGAAGGTCTCTTCCTACTCCTGATATTCTGTGATTCTCTTATGCTGTCCTGCTGGGCTGATGTTGGCTAGTAGGACCTATACCCTGATGGGTATAGGGGGATGAGTCCTTATTTCCATTTAGCCTCAGGTGTAGGAGGGAGTCAACCTGCATCTCTCTGGCTCAGGCTGATCATGGGCAATGCATGCAGCAGAGCACCCAAGCTGAGGAAAATGAGCACTTCTTAATATTAAAGCTGCCAAATCCAGTCAGGACAAATGGGATGGCACAATTGTGTGGTGGTTTAAACAGCATGAGCCAGGGACTTGCTCTGGCTGTACACAGTTACCATGTAGCACCTTTTCAAGTATGTAATAGCAGAATGGTTTGCAAAGGGGAGATATAGCCATGGAAATATTCTCAGGCAATCCCCTCCAAAAATTCTTAAAAACAGAATTTGCAATTCCTAAATTATGGTGTTCTTCAAAGGTAACAATATTCTCTGCAGCTAGGAAAAATGATTCAGTTATGCTGTGGACAGTGTACTGGGTATCCAGACATAAGGATGAAATTTGCTAATGACAGGAAAATGGCTCTCCTGAGTCCATAGTCTCCCTTTCCTATTACACTGCAGGGGATTATTTAGTTTCAGTGCATGACAGGTCCCACAAAGTGAATTATGCTATTAACTTCTGAACCAAAATTAACACACTCACATAAATAAAATGCACTACTTCCTGTCTGCAGCGTCTGTAGTGCTGAAAATTAAAGAAGTCTCACTCATCTTCTCTTTTCCATTTGACAAACTCAGCAATCCAGCAGATTTCGTTTTCCATCTTCTCTCGTTATAGCAATCTCTGCACACAGAGGTCACTTACATACCTAAGTGTGTTCACGCACACAGTTTATATAGCGTAGTGTCAGTTTAATCAGTGGGGAATAATGACAGATTAAAAACATAAGTTACTTTTCAATCTTTTTTCCTTGTTTCCTGGCTTAGTTTAAGTCATACAGTTGTTGAACGTAGAGGTGTGTACCAGCACTTCATGTGCCCTTTTAGGCCAGAAGAACAGAGCGATCTTTTTCAGTCTCCCAAGGAGACTTGCCTGCAGAGATTCTGAAAGAGACCTTCCAGAGTCCTTGTTCCTATTACAGATCAATCAATCAATCAATCAATCAAATAAACAAATAAATAAATATCATTCTGTAAAAAAAGTTTCATCTCTCTGAACTGGCTTCTTGAGAAAGTTGTGTGTTCAAAACTCATACTTCCTAGATGGAATTAAAACATCCCTAATTTTTATTTCTCTGACTGTTTGGGAAATCACTCACAGGCTCCAGTCCTATCAACAAAGAGATCCATCTACATGCCCAAGGTAGGAAGTGGTCTGGCCTCATAGGAACAATCCTCAGGGTTAAACAAGAGATTTGAACTGTCAGAACATCATCAGACTTAACTCTTTCAAGACTATTAGAGAACCAATCTCAGCAGCCTCCCAAGACTCTGTTCCAGGGGCCTGAAGGCCTCAGTGTGCCTCAGCTGAACTAGAGAAAAATAACATATCTGCAGGCCTGGTCTCAGACTTTTTCAAGAATATACTTGCTTACCTGCTGTGCCCCATACAACAATATGATTCTGTACTGGTACAGAAGGAGTGGTGTTCTCCAGAAGGATCAGATGACATATACAGAGATCCAATGATGAGTGAATACTCTTTTCAACAGAATGCTTCCAAATTATTTCTTCCAATTTATTTCCTCTCTGTCCTTCCTGATCTAGTGGAAGGTATCCCTGGCAACGGCCAGGGAGTGAAACTACATGAGCTTAAAGGTCCCTTCCATGATTTTTTCATTATTCTATTCACCTATGATCTTGATAGATTTCAGCATGAGGTAATGGAGTGATCCTTCTGTTCTTGGGGTTCTCCTGCTGGCCATAACTCTGTTTGCCTTTAATTGTGATGATGAGCCTTTAGCTATGCAACCTTACAGTCAACATCTCCTGTGCTATGTGTGGAACATTTTTGAGAAAGCTACAAGAGAAGAAAATTTATGAAATGGGTTTCAAAGGTCCTTCTAGATTCTGTTTTGTAAAAAATGGATGATCTTGAGCTGGAGATGAAGTCTGAAAGGGCCACAACTTTCCATCTCCTGCCCTTGTGTAGCATCTGCTGCTTCTCATGCTTTCACATCAAGTGGCAAGGTCTAGCCATACTGCATACTGCACAGCTTCCATTATGGCAGCAACTGCCCATATCAAAAGTAATCTGAATAAGTTAGTACACTTTTGGAGAGAGGAGAAACAAAAGGAAGTCTCATCAAAGACTGAATAGCTTTTCCTCTTCAGCCCAGATAGTGTCAATGCAATGCATATGCGCCCATGTTTTTCTTTAGGGCTTATAAAACTTCCACTGAACTGAGAGCCTTCAGTTTCATTTTACTGGGAAATATGTATGTGGGGGCGTGCATTTGGCTGAGTGTGGGTGTGTTTGTGTTTGAACTTAAGAGCATATGTCTCTCTCAGTGTAAGTTGCATGTCTGCAGTCTGCACAGCTCTCCGGTTTGGCTATGCAGCTTGATGTAAAACATACTGTTACGTCTATTACCTTGCTGCACCTACTACTTCATTTCCATTTATTGCTCCCGTGCTATCTCTGCCCTCAGATTTTATTATTTCTTTTACCAAGTCTGCTTTATGTCAATTCCTGTATCTTTCCCACCTTCTTCTCCTTTCACTTTCTCACATCACATCCCTTAAATTTCTTTTAAAAATATTCTGTTTTTCCTTTTTTTCCAATTCCTTTCCTTATCTCTACATTTCCTTCTTCTTCCTGTACCACCCATCTACTCCCACTCCTCCCCTTTCTGAATTCTGATGTTCAACCTACAGTCACAGATCTATTATCTTCTTGTGAGCACAAAAGGTCTCCGGATCTATATGCTTGATCCAATCTATTTAATATCCTGTTTCAGAATGATGTAACAAGTGAAACAGCAGCATTTTTCAAGGTTTGCAAGAATAAAATATTTGCCACAAGCTGACAAGCAACAAACATTTGTTCTTATTTTAGGAAATTTATTCTCTCAAACTCTCTGAGATGCTGGGCCTAGATTTTAATTCCCAGTATATAAGTCAACGTAAGAATCTTTTTAGCAGCAGCACTGAAAAATAACTTCAGAATAGATACTAAAAGAAATTACGGCAAACATTTTTCATGACACCGCATTCTGATTACACATGATAAAACCTGCATTTGGAAACACACTTTAAGACTTGACCTAACTAGGAAAGCCAGTACCTGACCTGAAGGTGTCACAACCAGTCATGATAGATACTCCATACATGGAGTATCATGTATCTGCACATATACATAATGTACTACTATGTACAGGGTTGTAAGGTTGTTATACAACAAAAGTCTCCAGGAAGGTACACGACAGATGATCTCAAACATGAAACTAGAGTCAGGGATGAAATCTCCAAAATATGAAGCAAGGTGAATGCCATTTCTCTATGCTGTTTCTGCTATTACAGTTGTTTATGTTGTCATAGTATGAGTCTTGGCTGGATCAGTGGGCTATCCAACTAAGATATTATAGAAGATATTATACATCTTAAGCGCTGTACCTGGAACTTGACATCTTAAATTTGGATGTTTCAGTTATAAACATCCTGCTATCAGATAAAATCCCTTCAGCAATTTAAACGTTTCTGGTAAACTTTCTTCAAAACAATCACATAATGCAGAAAACTGAACACACAGGCCTCTGCAAATTTTAGAATCACAGAATGGTATGGGTTGGAAGGGACCTTAAAGACCATCTAGTTTCAATCTGCCATGGGCAGGGACAGCTTCCACTAAACCACGTTGCTCAAAGCCCCATCCAGCCTAGTCTTTAACAGTTTCAGGGAGGGGGCATCCACAGTTTCTCTGGGCAACCTATTCCTTGCAATTGGCCTTGTTGAACACTGTGAGGTTTACAAGGGCCCAACTCTCAAGCCCGTCAAGCCCTTCTGGATGGCATGGCATTCCTTCCCTCTGACATAGCAACCATATCACTCAGCTTGGTGTCAATGCAATATTAGGGTGCATTCAATCCCACTGTCTACATCACCTACAAATATTAAATAATAGCTGAAAATTCATAACTAATTTTATATTGCCTAATGCTTTTTTATTTGTAAAATTATATTGCATTTCTTATTTTTTAAATATTTATGATTATTATTATTACACTTCATTTTTATTTATCATTTTTACAATTGTATTTAATTCAAAGTTCTTTATTAATAAAAATAATGGTAATAATAATAATGAAAAAATAAAAGTACGTCAACCAGTCAGACTTGCCCAAGTCAGCCTCATACGCCCAGCTGAAGATTGAAAGATTATTCTGATTACAAAAGATGCATTGCTCATTGTGCTTTTCAACATATTTATCAGTGACAGACAGTGGGATAGAGTGTACAGAAAGTTTGCTGATGACAACAGGCTGAGTGCTGCAGTTGACACAATAGAAGGAAGGGATGCCACACAGAGGGACCTGGACGGGCTTGAAAATTGGGCCCATGTGAATCTAATGAGGCTCAACAAGGTCAATTGCAAAGTTCTGCACTTGGGCCAGGGTAGTCCCAGGTATGTGTATACACTGAGAGAAGAATCCATTGAGAGTAGCCCTGTGGAGAAAGACTTGGGAGTTTTGGTGCACAAAAAGTTGGACATGACCCATCAGCATGCAACCTGGAAGTTCAACAGTATTCTGGACTGCATCAAAAGAGGGGAGGCCAGCAGGGAGAAGGAGGTGATTGTTCTCTTCTACTCTGTTCTTGTGAGGCCCCACTTGAAGTACTATATCCAGGCTTAGGGATCCCAGCACAAAAAAGATGCAGAGCTGTTCGAGAGGGTCCAGAAGAGCTCCACTAAGATGATCAGAGGTCTGAAGCACTTCTCTTATGAAGAAAGGTTGAGGGGAGTTGGATTTGTTTAACTTGGAGAAGATCTGGGGGAGAGCTCTTTGCATCCTTCCAGTACTTGAGGGAAGCTTATAAACATGAAGGATACTGACACAGGAAAACAGTGACAGCACAAGGGAGAATGGCTTTAAAAGAAAGAAAGAAAATTTTTACTCAGAGTGTGGTGAGGCACTGGCATAGGCTTCCCAGCAAAGCTGCCCCATTCCTGGAGGCATTCAAGGCCAGTCTGGATAGGGACTGGGCAGCCTGATCTGGTGCATGGCAACCCTGCCCACATCAGGAGGATTGAAACTGGATGATCTTTAAGGTCCCATTCAATCCAAGATATTCTATGATTCTGTGATTCTGGAAGCTAGATTCTGATTCCTGGCCACAGGAAATACCTCCCAGCCACATAATCTTCCCTTTCCTACCCATCCATTATTTTCCAACAATGTGCGCACTCAGGAGCTTAACCATTGCAGTTATTTCCTTCTCATTACGTTCCATTCAGCTGTAAGCTCATGCTAAACATCCAAAAGGATCTCAAAGAGTTCCTTACTAGCAGGGTGTGGTACTTCATGTACACAATACATCCCATGGGACAACCTCCACCATGTCACCCTCATGTCAACCTGCTGCAGCCATAGACAGCCATGAAGCCCCCTCCCATCCCCTGCTCCATCCCAGCTTAGCACCACCATGTCACCCTCACACCATCTCCTTCCTTCTCCCCAACCCACTGCTATGGTGGCACATCAAGGCCACTGGGAAGAGAAGCTCTGCCCATTATTGCTACTAGCCAGAACAAAACTTCTACCATTCACTAGCCAGACAATCAGGGGACAGCTCACATGTCACACGCCCCAAAAATTCTAGAACCAACTGCCCAGCTGCATCAAGGCCCAGGTGACAGGTGGTGGCCAAGCTGCCAAAGCAACACCATTAAGATGAGCATGTAAAACTCATCATTTAGAAACCATGGTGACATACACAGGAAGCTGAGGAATTTTAGCACTGAAATTTACCACAATTGCTCCTTCCGTCATCAGAGTAGGAAACTGACATCCAGATAGTGACGTCTCAAGATTCAGCCTCCTTAAGGCTGTTGATGCTTACCTTTGGTAGAGTTTTCTTTACATTTCCTGTAATTTGTGCATATGTAGAGACACTGCTTTACTTTGCCAGAGACCTCTAGAGTGCCTGGTGTCCACTCGGCTGCTGTGGAGCAGATCTATGAAGGACTGACAGGGTTTGACTTTTGTGTTGTTTTGTTCTCATAAGAATCTCAACAAATACTTAAAAGCTTCTAACTGATCTTCTGTCTCATGGAGGAAATTTTAAAATGCAATTACTTTTGATTTACAGTGGGGTACTGTGCCTAATTGGAGACAAAATAGAGGCTCTTGCACTAACCGTTTTACTTTTGTCTGTCTCAGCTGCCATTCTAAATGCCCCAGTGCAACCCGCAGTGCCCTTAGCAACAAACACACGAACTGGCAGAGGAGAAAATGTTCCTTGTCTGGGTCATGGGGTATTCATGTGATGCTGATGACAATGTCTAATGAGTCTCATTGGTATAACTGAGAAGTTTCTGCCTACCACCATCTTGCATAACTGCCATGAAAGTGTACCAAGTCAAGACACAAAAGCCCTCTACCCACTCCATACAATGAGAACATCACCTCATCCACTTTGTATTTTACTGCTCTTTAGGGAAAAGGAGAAATGTTCATTTCAAAATCTTCATTATCTCCGTCTTCATCCCTGCAATGAGTCAGAGAAAGATTCTAAAATCTCACCAGTGGACTTGTAAATTTAAGTGTAATCGTAATTTCCTCTGTCTTGTTTTGTTTATTTGTTTCTTTGTTTGTTCTCAGTTGGTTGGCCTTTGGGTTGTTTTTGTTTCGTTGTTGGTTTTTGTTTGTAATTTTTTTTTTCCCCTCAGTGCATCTTCTGTGCAGCTCCTATCAGCAAGTGTTTAAAACTAAAATGCAAGACACAGGTGGAGAGACTCACTACCCACATTTTCCAAATCTACCTGCAGCATTCAACAACAAAATCCCCTGAAAGTGAAAAAAAGACAAATCAGTTTTTTCCTCACCTAGTCTGGCTATGTTACTCAGCAGTCACTGAGAATAGCCAGGTTGCACTAAATTAGGAGCTGTTTTAAGAAACCAGTTTGGCTTATTTTCCATTATATTAACACATCAAAATACTCCATCTGCATACAAGATGGGTGTGAGAGAAGAAGAGAAACACAGCTGGACCAGAGTGGGAAGAATGTAAGTTTAAACAGCCTCACCCCTTCCCAAATGTCTTTTTGGCGGTACTTTGTGACTTTCTGGATATTTTCAGTTCTCACGTTCTTTTACAAAAGCTCATCATACCCAATTTAAGTTTTACAATAAAGAAATGAACTGAGAATTGCTGCCAACTCATTTTTTTGCTGCTGAAAATGCACTGGTATTCAAGATAAAAATGAAGAGAAAGAAAGATCCGATAAGAAACTCTGCAGATGAGAAAGTTAACTACTGTACTTAAGTGAAGGGATGTTAAAAGTGGCAAAGAAAAAGTTTTGTGCTCTACCTGATATTTTAGTGCTTTAACCTGACTCTTTTTCTTACAAATATTTATTCGTAAAAATGTTTTATTATCTAAAATCCTGATTTTTTTTCCCTCTGTAGTGCATGTAAAAAGACGAATTCGGAGATATATCCCAGAAGTGATTGCAAGTTTGCACAATTTCTTGCCATGTGATCTTCAATTACATGGCTCAGAAAGCATATCCTTCCATGGCTCATTGCTAATTTCTTCCTTGACCTGAGATAGGCCAGCTTGCAATTTCTTATGATGCTTTGGATTAAAGGAGTGGATTACCACAGTCATGGACATCCAGGCACAATTGATGCCCCACTCAGCCTTGGTAACTCTTAGCCAGATTATGGCCATCATTTGCTGCCATACAGCTTAGATCATTCCATATCAACTTAGATACTGGTGTCCAAAGAACTGAAATGAGAAGAGAATGTGGTGCTCTTCCAAGCTCCACCTACTGAAATAAATCCCAAGCATGCACCTAAACAAGAGCAGCTCATAACAGATTTTATAGAGATTTAGTGTATGACGTGTGCTCTCTAGGATTCCATCAGCTCAGCTTTCACTATTCCCAAAGGCTCTTGACCTTGGCTCCTTTTTGACTAGGGGAAGAAACCTAAGATGCAGCATCTCCCAAAGGCCACCGATTAATAGCATGGTAAACTGTGCTGTTCAGTGACTCTCCATCTTTGTCAAATCAGTAATGATCTCAGTGACCATCTTGATGTTTAAGTAATCATATATAATGTAAGGACTAAAATAGGTAGCTTACCTCTCCAAGTATGCTGGCTGCTGACCTCTATGGGTATCTCCCACTCAGACATGATCAGGTATTACCCCTGAGTTTTTCATTGCAATTGGGGGAGTTTTGCTTTCCTGCTTTCTAATGTAAACCAAGCTTGTGTGGAGCAGAACAGAAGAACGAGACAGATGCAGGTGCATGGTACCACGCTGCTTGTACCCATCCCTCACCTTTGTTTCTGTTTTTGCAGGCTGACCGTATATGTCTTGGAAGTGAAAGCAGTGCATGCTGCAATGATATCTTACAGCCTCAAGTCCTCTATCTTGTTAGGAGTTCTGCCTCTAATCTCAAGTTCTGCCTTCTCTCCATGGTAGCAATCAGTCTGACGCTGCCTCAACTCAAGGAGTGGTGAGTGGCTGGAGAACTGAAAGGGGAAATCTTGGTCTGAGGAGAGCCAACTCCTGTCAGGGATCTCAACGTTACAACCATTTTTTACTGTAATATTTGCAATGGAAAACGCAATATAGGATGTGTAAGAAAAAAATGTTTGCCAAAACTGGAAAACAAGGTCAAAACCTAGCTTAGACTGTTTCTGTTCATCAGGAAAAAATTAGCTCTGAAACAGGAATGATGCTCTCAGGTGCCTGAATCATTTTAAAATGCAGTTGGTTTACATTATGTCGGAAATTGTCATTCCTGAAATAACAGGAAGCAAGACTCACTGACCTAAACAATTCTTATACCATCCTGGTTAAGCCACAGGCAAAGTATCTTTTATACACACAGCTTAGAAGTAGAGGTTAGTTCAGGCTTACTTGAATGTTTGTTCTACCAAGGAGATTATGAAATAAGTATAAATCATTTTTCATATGGCCCAAAGTAAAACCTCAAGGTTCACTTGCAATTTAAAACAAAGACCATGTCTTTAGCTGAGCTCAGGTCCAGCCCATAGGCATCCCCTTTTTGAAGGTGTGACGAACACAAAAGGTCTGGTGTGCACCTGAGAACTGGTACTTTCTTTCAGGCTTGGATTTCAGGAAGTAACTATGGAGAACGCTCCTCGCCCTTAGTAATTCTCTCTACTCGTTACAGGGTTTCATGTTTGGGTGAAGGCTGCAAAGGATTATAGACAACTTGAAACACTGAAGTCAGAAGTGCCTCAGGCACCATTTTTCCCTTCCAACTAATCCATCATTCCTGCTGTAAGTTCAGGAAAGTGATATAGTAACCTGTCTCCCGAGAAGAAAGGATGGTCTACTGCTGTCTTTTATATTCCGCTGAATTATAACACTTTCCTTTTTCATCTGGCCTTTCATCATGAACTTAAGTGTTTTTCTTTCTGCATATACAACTATGCAGGTTTCTCATTCATTATCTACACAGGGATGACCACAGTTGAGACCGTCTGCAGTCCTTCCTTTCTGCTCCCATAAGACCTCCTGATGAGCAAAGTTTTTTTAATTTGTAACAGACTCTCATTTGAGCAGTTCCTTACCAGCACACCACCACCAGCTGGATCCAAACTTAGTACAGAACAGGATTTTAGGTGCTGCCTTTTCTTCATTATCAGTTACTCAATGTGCTCAGGTATAAAAAACATTGTCAGAGACAGTGCAGCGAAATGGTCCTTCGCTTTGCATGAGCTCAAAACAAACCCTTAAAATCTTGGTATCTGTGAAGTATCAGTGTATTTCATATGCAATTTGTGCTTACCCTTGTACCTTTATTTAAAGATACACATTTTGTCCTTTTACTAGAAGAATTAGAATACCTCACATTCTGAGACCACATTAGAGACTTTGTTGAAGGTGTCCTTTAAGATTTTAAAGATGATGCATTAAAGATTTGATATAAAATCATGGAATCTTTTGGGTTGGAAGGGACCTTTAAAGGTCATCTACTCCAACTCCCTCACAATGAACAGGGACATCTACAGGTAGATCAAGTTGCTCAGAGCCTGGTCCAGTCTGTCCTTGAATGTCTCCAAGGATGGGCCTTCTACCACATCTCTGGGCAACCAGTAGTAGTGCCTCACCACCCTTACTGTAAAAAAACTTAATTCTTATGTCCAATGTAAATCTGCCCTCTTTTAGTTTGAAACCACTTCCGCTTGTCCTATCAGAGCAGGCCCTGCTAAAGAATCTGGCTCCTTCCTTCTTATAGCCCCCATTTAGATATTGAAAGGCCACTATCAGGTCTCACTGCCTGTCCTCACAGGGGAGGTGTTCCATCCCTTGCATCATTTTTGTGGCCCTTCTCTGGAAGCAATCTCACAGGTCTCTCCTGTACTGAGAACTCCATATCTGCATGCAGTACTCCAGGTGAGGTCTCACCAGCAGAGTAGAGGGGCAGGATCACCTCCCTCAACCTGCTGGCCACACTTCTTTTGATGCAGCCCAGGATACGGTTGGCTTTCTGGGCTGTGAGGACATATTGATGGCTTAGGTCCAGTTTACCGTCCACCCCCAGTCCTTTTCAGCAGGGCTATGCTCCATCCTTTACATCCCCTAGCTTGTACTGATAGCAGGGATTACCATAACTCAGGTGCAAGACCTTACACTTGGATTTATTGAACCTCATGAGGTTCACCTGGGCTCGCTACTTGAGCCTAAGTCTCTCTGAAAGGCATCCCATTCCTTGGGCTTGTTGACCACACCACACAGCTTGGTGTCATCACAAACATGCTGAGGGTGCATGTGACCCCACTGTCGATTTCATTGATGAAGATGTTAAAGACCACTGGTCCCAGTACTGATCCCTGAGGCTCACCAGTTGTCACTGATCTCCATCCAGACACTGAGCCATTGAACATCATTCTCTTAGTACAATCTCACAACCAGCTTTTTATCCATTGAACAGTCCACCCATCAAATCCATAGCTTTCCAATTTGGAGAGATGGATGTTATGGGTACTGTGTCAAAGGTGTTATTGAAGTCCATATGGATGACATCAATGGCTTTTCCCTTGTCCCTTGATGCAGTTATACCATCATAAAAAGTTACGAGGTTGGTCAGGCAGGACCTGTCCTTGTTGATGATATGTTGGTTATCCCATATCACCTGCTTCTCTTCCATGTGCCTTAGCATAACTTCCAGGAGGATTTGTTCCATGGTCTTCCAGAGAAGAGAGATGAGGCTAGCAGGTCAATAGTTCCCTGAGTCATCCTTTCTACTTTTCTTAAGAATGGGTGCTATATTGCCTTTTTTGCAGCCACCAGGGTCTTCACCTGGCTGCCATGACTTTTCAAAGTGACTTGGTGACTGTCATGTGGTCTCAAAACTGTTCTTCTCTTACAGTGAGAGGAGCAATGCTCCCCCAGTTCCCACCTTCAGAAACACCCATGTGAGGGCTGTGTGTAGAGCAGTTGCTAGTGCAGACTTAGACAAAAAAAGTTGTTGAATACATCAGCCTTCTCCTTATCCGCTGTTACCCACCTGCCTCTGTTGCTCACTAGGGAGGGTGCACCCTCTTGATCTTTCCTTTTCCAGCTGATGTACCTATAGAAGCCTTTCTTCTTTGTGCCGCTTGCCAAGTCCAGTTCCAGTTGGGCCTTAGCCTTCCTGACCCCATCCATACACAAACTAGCAGCATTTGTATACTTCTCCCAGGTTACTGGCTCCTGATTCCACTGCCTGTTCATTTTCTTCTTGATCTCCAGTTTGAACAACAGGTTCTGGGTTAGCCAAGTTGCTCTCTTGCCTTCCTTTCCAGACTTCCTACTCCTGAGGATGAACAGCTTTTGTTCCCTAAGGAATGCTTCTGCCTGCTCTGTTCCACTACCTTGTTCCAGGGAGTTTTGTTGACTAACTCACTGAAGAGTTGAAATTGGCTTTCCTAAAACTAAGCTTCCCGATTTTATTCTTTTCCTGTCCGATATCCCTCAAGAGCTCTACCATTGCATGGTCACTACAGCCCAGGCAGCCTCCAAACCTGATGTCACCAATCAGTTCACTAATGTAGGTGAGCAACAGGTCTGCCATTGCATCTCCCCTGGGGAATCTGTCTGCTACCTAGCTCAAGAAGTTATCCTCAGTACATTCCAGCAGTCTCCTGGATCACCTACTACTCACCATGCTACTTTTCCAGCAGATGTCAGATTGGTTGAAGTCCCCCAGCAGGCTGCGAGCCAGTGATCACAATGCCTCCTGTAGCTAGAGGAAGAAGGCTTCAACACTCTCTGCTTGAACAGGCAGCCTACAGTAGACACCAACTGCAAGGTTCCCTTTGCTGCCGTATTCTCTAACCCACAGGCCTTCAACTTGGTCATTGTCATTCTTCAAGGATAGCCCTCAGGTTTCTCTCAGTGACTTCACTGCTGCCAGCCTGAACTATCAGTAAAGGATAATAATAAGGGGGATGAACAAGACTAAGGAGTCTCCTATTAATGTCCCTGATCCAGACCCCAAGGAGGCAGCACAATTCTTAATGGATAGGGCCTAGCCAACAAATTCATTCCGCTCAGAACGGCGCTGCCCACAATGACTACCCTTCTTTACTTTTTAGTGGAGTCAGGTTTGAGGCATGAGGTCAACCACCTTGCCCTAGATGACCTGTTTGGTGGACCTTCCACAGCAACCTCACTCACCTGTCCCTCAAGTTCCAGAACCTCAATCCTATTGTATACGGGCACCTGGAAAAGCAATATAGATAGGGAGAGGGACTTCCTGCAACATTAAGCAGAGACCTGTTTCCATTCCTCCCCATCTTTTAGGTCCCCTACCTCTACCTAACAATGACAGGGCTGGTGGTCCACCACTATTTGAGGTGTATCACCCCAGTGCTATTCTTGTAGGTGTGGCAGGGAGTTGCTCCACCAGTCTGTCTCCTGCTCACACTCCCTGATGCACCTTAATCTCTCCACCTCCTCCTGGAGTTCTGCCACCATGCTGAGCAGATCATCCCTCACACCTCATACAGGTAGTTATCTTTGGTGGAATTCTTTGGTGGCAGCAACATGCTCAGGCAGTCCCTGCAGCCAGAGACCTGAGACCTGATATAAACGGGCCCTTTGTGTCAAGCAGTTATTAGATACTCTGCTTGGGCCAGTTCATATTGCACAAGCAGGTGTTGCAAAAATGCAACATTTGCTTGTTCAGAATGTACAAACCAAATTTACTTAAGAGACAAAAAGATGTATGAATATCTTGCACTTGGTGTTGCAGGTGTGTCAGATAGATTTTGTTATTCATGGAAATTGTTGGCGATGTTCCAAAGAGCCACACATCATTACATCCACAATTTTTCTGCTGGTACTTTGAGACTCATTTAGATGGAGGCATTCAAGACCTGGTTGGATGGGGCCCTGGACAGTCTGATCTAGTTGCTGGCAACCCTGCCCACAGCAGGGAGGTTGAAACTGGATGATCTTTAAGTTCCCTTCCAACGTAAGTCATTCTATGATTCTTTGATTATGTGATTTATTTCACCAACTTTATCCATCTCAAATAATACATTTCTCTCCAAATGAGTTGATTATGAGCAATTCCCTTCAGAGTAAATGCTAAGAAACAGGCACCTCTGTGGTGCAGTTCATGACCTATTTTGTATAGGATTAGTGAGTTGGAAGGACCCTTTTTCTTCCTTGGGCTACGGAGAGAGTCTAGGCAAATGTTAAAATTGAAGAAACTGATATTCTTTACTTCTAAAATTTGGGAATTGACAGGTGTCACCCTTACAGCAACAAGTCCTGATTTTTGCTCTCCCAAACAAAAAAAAAAACTTGTGAACTCTCTGATATTCCGGAGGCTGCTGGAGAGGTCAGTAGAATGGTCTCAAACTTGGTACTTTGTGAAGACAAATATTTTGAAGGCAAATATATTAACTATATTCAGCAAAGAATTCTGTGGTAACAGATACAGGCCATGGCCCTTTTGATTCACATATTGGGTAATCCTTCCTTCTGACAGTGGCATTCACTTATTTTGATTTGATACGAATAAATCTTCTGGATGGTCTTTGTCTTTACAAGTATTGATACATAACAGTGCAATGACTTCTCCTGTTCACTTCTCATTGTCTCATTCCCACATGCTTTCATCGTGAATTGAACCTCTTCCTGTAAAGGTCATTTTATGTGTTTCCATTTATTTGCATTTCAAAGTTCTGTTGTACAAAAAATGTATGCTTTGCACTATTCTGGGAACTTTTTTTTACTTTTCTTTTCACTGAAAACTCTTGCCATTTTATTTGTTCAGCAGCTTTGCTAGTTACTTCGGTAGTTTATAATTTTAACTCCCATACTCTCAGTAAAGACTCACATATCTTGTCTAGAGCTGCATGTCTATAGCATATTCTTTAATGCTTTCTTGCACCTGTTAGATTCTCATGAGAAAAATGAATTTTTCATAAAATGCATTCTTCTAGTGAACATAATAGATTTCAGTTTGTGCAACGATCGTATCAATTTCTGTGCAGCTGTGACTAAGATCTAGCTGTAACTGAAGTTATGTAGGACATATGCATCATCAACAGTAAAAACAAGAATTATTTTTCAATTAAAAATATTTTCAAGCTAAAAAAAACTTGGCACTATTTAGTACCTCAGTTCCTGTTCCAAACATACATAACAAAAAATTCTACTGAAAATGGTACCATGATTCCTCAAAACTTAAACCTTAGCTCACGATACAGTTTCAATCTGCCTGGGCTCATTAGCTGTGCAGTGTATGTTGTCCTCATCAGACACTGGGCAGGTGTATTTCACAAGAAAACAAAAGTCCCTTGTATCTACACACTAAATTACTTTATTTTTCAGATGGCTTTAAGGGACAACAGTGAGACCCTGCTGTTAAAATATATAATCCAGATCAGTCCCAAACCCCTGGCATCTCTGTGCTATGAAGTGTAAATGGGCAGTCATCACGCTGATGGGAAGTTGCAAGGATTCTGCTCAGAGCATCCTGACTGCACACATGGATGTGAAGCACAATGAGGGCAGGGAGGCAGAATATCTACTTGCTGCATTCCAGTGTGCTTTCTGTGTTACTATTGGCTCTGAAGGCAGCAAGTTCAGCTCTTTGTGGTGGATTTGGAGTCAGAGCACCACAGGATGGAGGTTTCTGTTCATCCATGATACAGAAACATAATATGTTGCTCTACAAACAGGATTCAAACCTAACTGACAGATGACGTGGTCCCACACCACATCCTTCTCTCTAAGTTGGAGAGATACAGATTTGAAGGCTGGATAATTCAGTGGATAAAGAATTAGTTGGATGGTAATGGTCAAAGAGTTTTGGTCAATAGCTGATCATGAGTAGTGTCCCCCAGGGATCCGTCTTGCTACCAGTGCTCTTTAACATCTTTATCAATGACATAGATGGTGGAACTGAGTATACTCTCAGGAAGTTTGCTAATGACACCAAGCTTAGTGGTGTAGTTGATGTAATCAAAGGGAGGGATGTCATTCAGAGGGACCTGAATGGGCTTGAAAAGTGGGCCTGCAAAATTCTAATGAGGTTCAACAAGGCCAAGTGCAAGGCATTGCAATCTTGTGTATAGGCAATCCCCAATATGAGTACAGACTGGGAGAAGAATTCATTGAGAGCAACCCTGTGGAGAAGGAAATGGGGGTCCTAGAGGATGAAAAGCTGGACGTGAGCCAGCAGTGTGCACTTGCAACCCAGAAGGCCAACAGCATCCTGGGCTGCATCAAAAGAGGAGTAGCCAGCAGGGAGAGGTAAGTGACTCTCTCACAGTACCCTGTCTGGAGTACTGTGTCCAAGCCTGGAGCCTCCAGTATAGGAGGGATGTGGATCTGTTGGAGGAAGTCCAGAGGAGGGCCACAAAGATAATGAAAGGGCTGAAGAACCTATCCTGTGAAGATAGGTTAAGGGAGTTGGGTTTGTTTAGCTTGGAAAAGAGAAGGTTCCAGGGAAACCTCATTGTGGCCTTCTAGTACTTTAAGGGAGCCTAGAACCAGGAGAGAGACTGACTTCTTATGCATTCTGATAGTGACAGGACAAGGGGGAATGGCTTTAAACTAAAAGAGAGGAGATTTAGGTTAGGGGTTAGGAAGAAATTTTTTACTCAGAGTGGTGAGGCACTGGCATAAGCTGCTTGGAGAAGTTGGGGATGCCCCATATCTGGAGGCACTCAAGACCAGGTTGGATGCGGACCTGGGCAGCCTGATCTATTGCTGGCAACCCTGCCCATGGCAGGGAGGTTGGAACTGAATCTTTAAGGTTCCTTCCAACCTAAGCCATTCTATGTTTATATGATTATATGATTTTATGACAGATGTCTGCCTCTCCCATCTCCAGGAGCTGGTCTTACAGCAAGCCCAGCCCTTCAATTCATTCAGCACCACAGAAGCACTGTCCAGCTGTTTTACTCTGCCAGCTGAGTTATTCAGGCTGTTTGCATCAGTAGGTGCCTTTCACCAGCCCTATCTGCTATTACTAGAACTCAGCTCTGCGGGGTGATGAGCAGAGAGCTAGAAACCTGCTAAGGTCCCTTCTTCTCCCATCGAGAGGCATTCCTGACATCCTCCAGAGGCAAACTACATTGAGCCAGGTGACACATTTCAACTCAGTTCCATCTTCACTAAGCAATGTGACTGTTTTCAAAAAGCAGGGGACTCTCCTTTGGAATGGGTCCAATTGTAACCAGAGAGTAGATGGAAATTTTCAGAATCTTCTACAGATAAGCTTGTTTTATTCATCATGAGGTTTTGCCCCTGCCTTACCTATTCAGTGATGTGAATACCTTCATCTTTGCTCCTTCCTGCCACTTTCCATTTACTCTCCTGTCTCCCTGGTCTCTTAAATTTATGCAAAGACCATTTTAAAACTTGCTTGAGGACCATGAAACTATTTTCTTCATGCAACAAATTTCAAGATCTTTAGCAATGACATCACAGGCCATCTGGAAAAGAAGGCAACAGCTACATATCATCTGAGAACACACACGTACCCAACACCTCCCTCCTATGCGGAAAAATGCAATCAAGTCCTCCTGGCTCAATGGAGTTGTAAATGTACTTTAAATCTGTCACTTTCATGTCTTCCTTAGAAGAGGCAGAATGAGGAGGTAGTTTTGTCCATTATAAACTAGAGGAATTCAAAGTACTCCATGGATTTGTTACGCGAGTTCTTTGAAAATACTCCATTGTCTTCTGGCAGCAGCAGCAGCGATAAAGGTTTGAACTGTGTTTCCTTCTGACATTCAGGAGAGTCAGAAGTCAACCTGGCCATGAGCATTCGAGACAAGTTTTTCATGGCAGTAGCTTACCAAAGTCAGGCATTCTCTCTAGGGAAGGCCTCATTGTTTCAAGGTACACTCAGGAAAGTGGTAAAGCACAAGTTTTCTATCGCAGGGAAAACATCTTGCTTGGAGGATAAACTGCAGTGCCTGCTGCCTAAGGAATAGTAGCTAATCTGTAAAATAATAATAATAATAATAATAATAATGATGATGATGCAGAGTTTGTAGAACAGTTAGTAATCCTCATGAGTGCATAACACCTCTCCAAAACAGTGTCAGCAAAATCAGGGTTAGTGAAGCACTACATTGTTGTATCCCAGCAGATAAATATTTTAATCACCTGTGCTGACTATTTGAATCACACTGGCTTTTTATGGCAGGCTGAATGCAAAGCTGCACATGGTGAGGAGAGCAGCACAAATGGACAAACAGCAAGCATAGCAACCAGTGCAACCAGCAAGCATGGAAATCACCAAATAAGAAAAGGTGTTGTAATGGGAAAGCTAGGTATTCTCAAGATGAAAACTTCAAAAGCTTTTATTTTAAATTGAGTTAATGCTTCTCTACACGAGAGCTATGCCATGATTCTTCTTGTGTTTTTTTGCACTTCAATCCTTTAACATTTTTTCCACTTGATAACTTATTTTTAAGTTCAATATTTCCTTTCATTATCTTTTCACTCTACAGTTCATTTGAGCATAGTGGCATGCTTGACTGGCTAACCTGGCAGGCATGTCACATTCCAGTACTGTGTTTATGAAGGCAATGGATGAACCGGTTTCCCTGATGATTTTATTTCATTTTGTTCTATTTTATTCTATTTTATTTTACTATATCTTTTGTAATTGTTGAGGATGCACTAAAGGACATAACCAGTTTTTATGTTTTGACTTTTGTATATCTGTCTTTTGTAAATATTTTTGCCTTCTAATTTCTTACTCCTGAAATTCTTGGTTTGATCTATAACCAGCATCATGATCTTCTTTGCTAAGCCTTCTGCAACCATCTGAATAGAATGCCTCCATTTGAAATGCACCCCACAGCGAGTGCTCGGAAGATGTGATGCCAAGCATACATGTGGTACTTTCCATACATGGGTAAGTGCTGCACCCACGTTTGCTTTAATTGCTTAGGACAGCTTAAGTTTGTTTCTGATTACCATACTCATTTTTCTTAGAATGGTTTTGAATCCCAGTTGCTGTACCTCCCTTCCGCATCAGAATTTTCTTGCTGTGTTTTTTCCTCAATTATTGCAATTTTCTCCCTTTTTGTGGCCAGTTGCCTTTTCACTTTTGTGTGGGGAGGAAGAGAGGTTTTGTGCTGACAACGTTGATTAATCAGTATGGCCACATGCTGGGATATTTTTAGAAGGGAAAAAACCCCAAGTTTTGAAACATTTTTTTCTATGGAAAAATGGACAAATGAAAATGTTGCAAACAGAATTAATACTCAGGTAGCCATTCTCAAAATCAAATAATTATTCACTCTAAGGGACAGATGAAATTAAAATAATTTTGAAATCTTCCTCAGTGCTTAAAAATCTCCTTCGGTTCCAGGTGCTTTAAAATGGTTGTGGTAATACCGACTGGAAAGTGAAGGAATGCTTGCAGACCATGTAATTCTCTATGAAAACAGAGAACAGTGAGACTGATATTTCCATAGCCCGGTTTCTTTAGAAACCTTCTCTAGAAGGAACTGGAAATGTATCTGCAAAACTCAGCCAACTTAGAAATTAAAAGCAAACACAACAAAGCTCCCAGAATATAGAACTTATTTCAGCACCAAGCATCTGCATGAATGCTAGACAGAAAGGACAGGTGGGAACTTCTCAATTAAAATGACAGAATCCAAATTATTCTGAATTCAGAGCTTTAACTACATGTCCATTAGCTAAAAGCACGTAGTTTTCCAAGACGCTTGGGTTTATGTAGCCCTTAAGGTGGCCAGAAATTTAACAAAGCTTTCTCATGTTGGCAAGGGTCAAAGTGTACCGGCCAGATCTTACACTTCTGATTCCCATCTGCATATTTTCCAGGTGATCTGCTGGCATGACAAGTTCTCAGCACCCGGCAATCATTTGTCATTGTGCTTTGCCAGTGGGATGCTTCACCAGGGCCAAACCTGGCCAACGGTGTTCATGCTTGGGCTTCTGTCAACTAGCGCCTCCCTTTAGGGAGTCAGTGTGTCAAGTTTGGCTGTGGTAAGCAGGCCAGCAAAATTTTGAAATGCTTCACTTTGCATGCATTGCTGGGGCTTTTGACACTGTTAAAGTGAAGTGCTGCTGTGAAAGAAATAGTTTTGGGTTCAGCTAAAGAAGTATGACTCCTCCAGATAGACCTTTAGCACAAGAAAGGCATACAATCCTTTTCCCCTAATAGCTCCTGCCTTGTTAACCAGAAAGTCACAATTAGGTGCTTCAGCATCACATGCAGAGCAACTAAAGGACACCAGCATTCTTTCAGTCTTTCATACAGCCTCCAGGAAAGGGTCAGAAGACTCCCAGCAGAGTGAGTGCATTGTAGCCTTTTCCTTCTTTTTCTATTTAATTTCACAGAACTCAGAAAGTTATTTCCCCCTGCAATTAGGAAAATCACAGAGATAATAGTAAAATAGGAACTAAGTAGAGAAGTTTCTTTATGCAAGTTTTTGTATTTTTATTTCACTAACTTGCAACTGCAACCTCAGAGCTCTGGATGAACCCTCTAATCCACTTAGGTTTCCAGAACTTTCTTTGAGTGATTGTCTTCCACAGTCTACATTGTTTCACATATTCGGTGGTGCTCAGAACACAGTTATCAGCGGTGTCACTGAGACACTGCAAAAATGCCTAGAAAGTATTTTTCAATACATCTTGAAGGAAGGAGGCTATCACCTACCTTTTCTAAAAAGACTGAACATAACACCTCCGTAAATGCTTATCTCCAAATTCACACAGATGCCTCTTGAGACCTTATTCTAGATGAACACTTTAGTTCTATCACAGCGTAACCAGAAAGGACAAGATCAACTGCGGCCTGCTGAAATCCATGTTAACACCTGCCATGACAAAGAACATTATCTCAAATCTTTCTTCTATTCTTTGTGCAGGAGCAGCCCCTTGACTGTTCTCAAATTTATTCAAGAAAGACTGTGCACTAATTTGGCTACAGGGGCTGCTTGGTTGAATTTTGTATGCCCAACAAATGCTACTTTAGCAAACAACATCAGTTTTTAATCAACAAACAGAGGGGAAAATGGGAGACTTAGTCCTGGAAGGCCTGGAAGGGTATTTCACAGTTGAAATCAGGAGGGAAGCAATACTGAAAGTTAAAAGAGTGGGCTTTAGAATCACAGAAGTGAGGCTGACACAGGCTAACAGAAGATAAGAGCTTTCATAAACATTTTGAGAAGTGCCTCAGTCCTAGCAATCTGCTTTCCATTTTCAGTAGCACTCCCAGTCCAGTTTTCTGAGTTTTTTAGGTACATGCAGGTATGAGAAGTAAGTTATCAGACTTTGTGAAAGGTCAAATAAATATGAGAATGTGCAGCCTCCACACCAGCACTTCCTGACTTCACATTTAGTGTTTAATGAACGATGTTTAATCACGCAACATGAATTGTCACTTCAGAGACTGTTGTGATGAGTTAAAGCATTGCCACAGTTATCAACATTCCACCAAGCATGTAATCCTGAGATTTTTTTTTTTTGTTCAAACCCAATAGTTAATCTTGAAAGTATATAAACGAAATAAATGCAGCTTCGTACCACAGCCTTTTCAAAGGTCCTTTTCAAAGAAAGTAAATACCACTTATTAATATCACTGTACAGTACAGTGAATGTGGTGAATATTATAGAGAAGCCAGAGATCATGGGATGCCTGGGCACAATGTGTGAGAATGGTACCAGAAATACAACCACCTGAAATTTGTTAATTTGGTGGAAGAGTAGAATTTACAAAAAACTCACAGGATTTTACATGTACGCAAACACACATGCTCATGCCAAAGCTTTCTTTTGTGAAGTTCTTCAGAATAACTATTAATGGAGAGCATTCTTCACATGCAACTACTGCTTTCTGTCACTGTCCTACTCATCTTTTTTTATCAGTCATTTTTGCCACTCTAGGTCTCTTCTGGTCTGTAATCCCAAAGAAGCACAATCCCTTTCATAGAATCATAGAATGGCCTAGGTTGAAAAGGACCACAACAATCATTGAGTTTCAACCCCCCTGCTATATGCAGGGTTGCCAACCACTAGACCGGGCTGCCCAGAGCCACATCCAGCCTGGTCTTGAATGCCTCCAGGGATGGGACATCCACAACCTCCTTGGGCAACCTGTTCCAGTGTGGCACCACCCTCTGAGTGAAAAAGTTCCTCCTAATATCTAAACTAAACCTCTTCTGTCTCAGTTTAAAACCATTCCCCCTTGTCCTATCACTATCCACCCTTGTAAACAGCTGTTCCCCCTCCTGTTTATATGCTCCCTTCAAGTACTGGAAGGCCACAGTAAGGTCTCCCCGAAGCCTTCTCTTCTCCAAGCTAAACAAGCCCAGTTCCCTCTATCTTTCTTCATAGGAGAGGGGCTCCAGCCCTCTGATCATCTTAGTAGCCTTCCTCTGGACCCACTTCAAGAGCTCCACGTCCTTCCTGTACTGGGGGCCCCAGGCCTGGACACAGTACTCCAGATGGGGCCTCACAAGAGCTGAGTAGAGGGGAACAATCACCTCCCTTTCCCTGCTGGCCGCCCCTTTTTTAATGCAGCCCAGAACACAGTTGGCCTTCCGGGCTATAAGCGCACACTGCTGGCTCATGTCCAGCTTCTCATCCACCAGGACCTCCAAGTCCTTCTTCACAGGGCTGCTCTCAAGGAGATCTTCCCCCAGGTTGTATAAATACCTGGGATTGCCTGGACCCCAGTGTACCACCCTGCACTTGCCCTTATTGAACCTCATTAGGTTTTCATGGGCCCACTTCTCCAGCCTGTCCGGGTCCCTCTGGATGCCTTCCCTTCCTTCCAATGTATCGACTGCACTGCTCAGCTTGGTGTTTGATTGATTGAACAATTGTTTGAACGATTGATTGCACAGCCATGTTGGTCGCCTATCTCCCCTGTTCGACTTCTGCTGGGGGATGAAGAGCCGTTGCACTCTCAGAAGGGTGTCCTTAAAGAGCTGCCAGCTCTGTTCTGTACCTATGCCCTTAAGGACAGTTTCCCAGGGGATCCCACTCAGTAGTTCCTTGAGCAGCTGGAATTTTGTTCTTCTAAAGCACAGGGTCCTAGCTCTGATTTTTGCCAGGTCTGCATTCAAGATCACAAACTCCAGTAGGGCATGGTCACTACAGGCCAGGCTGCCTCCAATCTTAACCTCCCTAATGCTCTCCTCTGCACTGGAGAGCACCAGGTCCAGTAAGGCTTCACCTCAGATTGGTCCATCTATTACCTGGACCAAGAAGTTATCTGCAACCTTTCCTGCAACTGCAACTGTTGTGGTTTTCAGGCATATCCTTCTGTGAAATTTTCTTCCTTTTGCACTATAACAAGTGATACTTGTAAGTATCACTTACTTAAGAAATACAGAGTACAACTGTCTTTTCTCTCTAGAAATATACCAGTCATCAAGCTGCCTCAGCTGCCTTACGCAGTCTTTCTTTTCTGAGCAGAGAGAAGATCTCTACAATAACTGATTCCTTCTCCCGAAGATTCGTGATGTGACAGTTTTTCTGCTCTCATACATAGTGGAAACACAGAAAAAAAGCCTTAACCTCAAAACCTGGAATAACAGTAAGATGTTCAAGTGAATAAAATGAAAAATTTCAACAAACGGCAGTATGAGTGGCTTTATTCCAGCTTTGGGGTATCTCTGAACACCCTGATCAGTGTAGTTGACCTCTATTTTCTGGTGTCTGCATACAGAAAAAAGAATTTATTTTTTTTAAATGACATTCTTGAAAAAAAATCAGCTCCTTTGCAACTTAATAGGACTCTGATCACCCATGTAAAATGAGTCATGTTTTATTATACTCTTCTCTAACCCTGACCTCTTCCACTCAGACACACCTCATGGAAAGAGAGGTGGAAGCACAATTTCAAGGGCAAGAAGCAGGTAATAATATTAAATGGCCACGGTGGGACTTCGGCAATGGATTGAGCAGATTGGATTTGCCCAGTGCACCAAAATGCCCATTCAGCCCTCACCTCTTTACACGCTGCCTTCCCAGCCCCCGTGTGCCATATTTCATGGTCAAATTCAGGTGATGACATGGACAATTTAGTGTCTGAGTTCTTTCTAACCCAGGACATGGTGTTGTAATTACACGCTCCAGCGCAGGCCTGCATTCCGAGATAACAAACAACCTTGTAAAAGAGAAAAAAAATCCTTTAATAGAGTGCAGTTCCCTTTTCCCTGGGGTGAGAAAGCAGAATGGCAAAGAGAATTTCACAGCATAGCTGCAGACCTGGAACAACCAATCAGAGGGAATCCAAATTACACCAGAAATTATTCTCTGAGAGCTAATGACCATTAAAAGCATAGTTTATTCCTTCATCCTAAGTGTTTTGCTATAGGTTTAATGCAAATGTAATGTTCATGAGCAGCTCTTTTCCAGATACATCATCTCTGACAACACTGCTTCAGCCTCTGGTCTTGCTCTAAGCACTCCTCATTGAGTATCAGAGCCTCATTCCATAACGCAATTTTCATGCAATCAAATTATCTCCCAGCACACACACAATAAATCTACACCAAAATCATCTGCATTTCCATGGTTTGGTCGCAACAGAGTCGTAAAAGACTGTGGGTTAGGACTGCAAAGTACTGTGTCATGCAAATCACTGGAAAAGTTACCTCACTATCAGAAGAAACAGGAGAGTAGAAGATCACAAAAAGACTACCTTAAAGATACAGTTAAGGGGAGCAAGACAAGATCAAGATGGGGCTCGTAAGTGACAGTAGCATGACATAGCTGCCTGGAAAACAGGCTGTGTTTTTTGCCACAGTCAGCTTTAACTTTCATTTAAAGAAATTAGAGTCATTGCTTGATCTATTTGATGAAATCCTTATGTTTACCACTGCCCTAGCCACACAGTTGGTGTCTTTTGGGTCCTTCAACTCTCAGTCCTTCATCCGAGTATGAAACAATACTTCCATGTCTAGATTCAATCCTCACCCATCACTCCAGATATTGTTACTTTAGAAGACTGTTTTCCAAACAGAAGGAGGCCACAGCTACTTCAAAACCAAATTTAAACAGTTTACTTTAAGAAACAAGACATTTAAGGGAGGAGGGCTTCAAAGCAGTGGTTTCCACACATTTCTATTCTACCGTCTTTTTCTCATCAGCTCTCAGATGCTGCAAAGGAAGTCCAGCTTCCCATTTTCTAACCCGATTTCACCTCACTGATAGTTTCTCTTCCCACTCCTACCACCTGTCTCTTCAGCCTTCCAGTGGAGAAAAAAAAAATCAGGCTGAAAAAAAAATAATCAGAGAAATCAGGCTGTACCAAATTAGTCATCCTGCCACTGACCTCTAGAAATTCTTGGGCGTTTGTGTTCTTTGTGTTCTCTAATTCGAGCCATTCCCTTTCCCACTTTTTTCTTTTTTTTTTTTACTTATTTTATACATAAGACCATTCCCAGCAAACATCCCAACATTCAAGTATTAGTACAGAGAAGACCCGTCTTCCCCTTTTCATTTACATTTTTTCAAGCTCTGTCACAGACACAATTTTATCTGCTGGCCAACTGGAACAATAGCTCTAAGAGGAATGAACTGTACCCCTTATCTCAGCATAGTGTTAATTCAACATTCATCTATACATAGACTAGAACTAAAAAAAGACCAGCTATATAAATCATACCTGTAGTCCTACTGCGTGCATGAATATTTTGGGGGCTTGTCCACATATTAATCTATTTTGGTTAAGTCAATACCAAATGGGATAAACAAAACACTATATCAATAAAATCAGCTCTATATCAATACAAATTTAGTGGAGATCATCCCTATGCTTAGCAGGAAAAGGCCACCCTGGAGGTAAAAGCACATCATTGTCACACCAAGATTCACTGGTAAGTTCAGATTCAAACCTAAGTTGCTATTTTGGTTTCAGTTTGGGTGCACATAAGCCCTTCAGTGCCTGGAGATAACAGCTTAAATGTCACTACTATTAACCTTTTCACTCCTGATCACAGATCTCCCTAACTTACTTACTGTGCATCAATCCATGGCCACAGTGGGACAAGCATAAGAGGCATTAAGCCTTATATTTTTACATTTCTCAATGAAGAACTAAACTCAGCAGAGCTCTGGGCCCTCCTTGGATAAATCAAACTCAAGTAATCCACAAAAGCCCAGAAACTCCTTGTATCACATACAAAACTCTGCGCAACAGGGAAGATGGGGGAGAAATAATTTTCTAGCTGTTGTCCCTTCTGGCCTCTTCACCATCATGTCTTTCCTATATGATTTTGGCTGTGTTGCTACCCTACAAATGGATTCAGACACAGGCGCACACAGATCACAGAACCACATCATGGCTGAGGCTGGCAGCGTCCCCTGGGTCCATCTGCCCCAACCTCTACTCCAGCAGGGACACCCACAGCATGGTGCCCAGGCCCACATCCAGATGGCTTCTGGAGATCTCAAACGAGAACATCCCACAGCCTCTCTGGGCAACCAGAGGCACTGAGAATAGGTAGGTTTTCCTTACCCCAAACATGGCTTCACCACCCTATGCAACACCTACTCTGTGTTTTACGGGCACAGGACTTCAAAAGCAGGCTTTATGTGTAGCAGGGTGTTATTTAGAGGCTGGAAGAGTAAAACTACTAGTGATGTATACCAAAATTTTTACAGTATTTATTACGCAATACAGCATATTGCATAAACACACCTAAGCCGTTCTCTGTGCCCACAAAATCATGGACATATTTACACTATGGTTCTGGAATAAAATACAAAAATTTGCAGTAAAGCAGTAGACTGACATTTTCAGGCACAAAGGAATAATCAAGCACAGTGTGATATAACAAAATTGGAAACTACTGCATCTTCTACATTCTGAAATGAGATTTTTTGACATATTAATGTTAAATGACGTTCTGATAGGCATCATAAAAACTTGCTGTCAAACGAAAGAGAAGAAAAAAATACATCCTCTTTGAAATGACAAACATTCCTATGTACTGCACTTCACTACAGAAGTTTCCAATGACAACAAATAATATTGTATTGGAAAGTTCTCAAATGGCAGGCTGCATCAGCAGGCAACATCAAAAACTTCTCTCATGGTGACTTCACAGAAGGAGTGAGCATTTCTTATGCCAAGCCATTATTTTAAGCCCATGACAATAAAGCTAAAATGATTGAATATAAAATACATGCTAAAAATAGGAATAAAGATAAATAATTAAATTGGATGATTACCTTAAAATTCAGCTGGCAGATTATTTAGATAAGTGTCTGTTTTTCCATTCATTTTGATGTGCTCACAGATACGAGGCCTGCAGTACAGCTACACACACATAAAGGAAAGACAGCATCCTACAGCTATATCCATAAATCTACCAGATGCTGAAATAAAAAGTAAACCAGTGAAGTTGTCCAACTTCAAGGGCCAGTGGAAGGTTAAGATGTGTGTACAGAGTTACAGGTAGTTAATGTCTAAGTAGATCACGATATATCAAAAAACGTAAGCATCACTGCAAATGTTCATGAGACATAACCACCACAAAAGTGAAGCTAGAAAATTAACTTACAGCATCACATTTTTCTATGTATAAAGAAGCTCTGTGGATGTACAAGAGAAAAAAAGAGAGAGATAGTAATGAGAATTTTAACAAATGTGTGTTGTTTCACCTGGGTTGTCTCACCTATGAGTGAAGTTTCTTTAAGAAAAGGATAGTGCTCAACGCATAAGATTATTGATGTGTAACAGCACATGTACAGTTGGAAGAAAAACACAATTAAGATGATACTTCACAGGTATTATAGCTGGAAAGATCCTTCCACAATGGCAGTCAGTCCTTAAATGGGGTCTAGGAGAGGGTGGGGCCTGGCTTCACAGGTGAATTGCCTTCACCTGTGCTCCCATGGCTGACCCAGTGCTTGCCTCAGGTGATCAATCAGTGGTTCAAGCCATAACTCAACAGTTCCCGTACAGCATGCAATCACTTTTCTTAGTGTTTGGAGAAAACAATTTTTTTTCCAATCTCTACAACTGTTCTGTGACCACTGTTCTTACACAGCAAGCATCAGAATCATTGTTATGGGAGACTAGTGAATCTAAGGAAAAAGAGAAAGAGAAAAAAAGCAAGCATTATTAAAGCTCTGTCTTCATCTTCCCTCTTCTGCAGACTCTTGCTGCTTCTTCTAAGGCCTCTATCCCTTGCTAGTTTGGTTGTTTAAACAGTTTGGGATAGGAGAGAACAGATCCCACCTTACTTCTTTCTCTATACCACAAAGATTTCTTGTCTTGAATTGCAGCCTCAGCAATCTTCTTTTCTCTGGCCTAGTCTCCCACAGAGTTCTTCCCACTAAAGATCACTAAAGATAAGTTTTAAGTCTGTAGTTTTGGCCACTAAGTCTTATGAACAGGCCCTCCCGGTCTTGCCGAGTGTTCTGCATTTCAGCTGAAGATGTGTGATGTATCAGCTAATCCCAAATCATAAACCTCTACCAAGCAACTAATTTCTAATCCCTCGTGACTCTCGCAACACTCACAGACACTGCAAATCTCCCACCAGCACCAGCATTCCTGTAGCATGTCCATGCTGAGGGACAAGCACAGCCAGTTTAAATGCTTAACGATCTATTTGCTTAACTTACAGGACAAAAAAATAATCAAATATGAGAAGCCTGTTACAAGAGGTAAACACACAGCCTCCTTTTGCTGTAGCCATCCAGAGACAAGAGGCCCCACCCTTCTTGTTCCCACATTTCCCCAATGTCTGCTAGTCCCTGAAATGTAAGATGCCCCCCTCAATGCACTCGTTTCCTTCCCTGATTTTATCATTTTCTGCTAATCTTAAAATAAATGGTTCTGACATCTCCACCTAGATTCACCATTGTTTATTACCCCATAGGAAAGCTTGTCAGATTGAGCCTTAAAGAATTAAAGCCCCCTTTTCCCAGCAACAAAACCAAACCTTGGGAAGAAAAAAGTGCAATCTCTCTTTCAGACAGCTTTCTTCAGTAAATGCTCTGTGGCCTTATCAAGTAGGGAATAGCCTTTGGAGTGATATCAGTAGGCCCTTCAGCAGTTTTTCAGGGTTATTGTATTTAACAGTTTCCCTTTGCCATAAATGTTTCACTTGTCTCCTTTGTGTTTTCCTACATTTGTTATGTAGTGAGAAAAGAGAAGGCAAGAAAACTGGGGTGCCAAGGGTGACACCAGGCCACGCAGTGATGGTGTAGTCTCTTACTGGATCTAGACAGGGAGGGCAGTACCTGGAGGCTGAAAGCCATCTCTGTTGACAGCCCTAGCCAACTCCAGACAAGGGATTGTGTTTAGGGTCTGTCTGGGGAGTTTTGTGAGGAGAAGAGGGCTAGAGACACGACCAGAGATGAGACTACAAGATAAGTCCAGAGGTTCCTGAGGTAAGATGAAAGCCAGGGCCCACAGGCAGTGTGTGTGTGTAAGTCCCAGGTGATCCTACTTTTCAGGGCTTTTAAGACTTATTAGCACATTCAGGGCCCTGACAGATATAACTTGATAATTTACAGTAAAGGGAATAACTTTTAAAATTATATATCTGGAGAAACTCCCAACAGTGGGCTCCATCCTGCCGTTCTTGTAACTCCCACGCAATGCACCCTTGAAATATTGGAGACCCAGCGTACCACCTGCACAATAATAAGGATGATGTATAGGTGTGTGTTGGACTGAAAGAAACTGTCAGACTCGGGACTCTCCAGTAGAGAGTGATGCCAGTGAGGAGGAGGGATGTTCCTGTGCAATACTGGGACACCTCGAAGATGAGCAAAAAAATCTTTTTTGTACAATTTTTTTCTTAATTATTGTTATTATTATTACTATTATCCTCACTATATCTTTATCCCAAACTCTTCCTTTCCCTGAAAATAGCTCTGCCGATTTACCTCACTTTTCTCAGTCTTTAATGCAACCAATGCATTGTAGATATGTTAACTTGGGGTATCTTCTACCCTCCAAGTATGGTATTTGGAAGAACTCTCACACAGCATCTTTATTTTGACATGCAATTGCTGTAAAACATCTGGACTTTAAAGGACCAGTCTCTTCTCTCACCAAATAAGGAACTGTTCCACTGTGAGAGGAATGTTCTTTCTTTCATTTGCTCTCTCAGTGACTTCTCTAAATAACATCCCTCTTTCCTTCTTCTCTTCCTCTCTACAGCATTAAAACAAAAGGCAAGAAATTCTTATACCCCTGCTCTTCTAACCTTGACTTACCTCCTCTCGAGCCACGGAAGAACTTTTCTGTGGCTTCATACATCCCTTTGTCTGCATTCCCACTCATGTGGGTTCCCTGTTCACCCTTAGCCTAAAAGGCTGATGTCTGAACATTGCAACGGCAGAGAGGCAACACTGCTTGTTGCCATCACTTTTTGCACAGAAATTCTTAAAACATACATATTTGATTGGTTTCTCTCCTGTTTATTTTGTTCCGACATACAGCTTATCTGTATCTTTTTCTTCTTTCATACAGTCTTCATCATCTCAACGTTTACTCTTGCAAAATCTCAAGAAAGCCAGTGTTCCTTAGAGGTATTTATTATCTTTTATCTTCTCTCTAAAGTG